>NW_015544143.1:379766-401904 GCF_001515605.1 Sinocyclocheilus anshuiensis | reverse complement strand
AGCAACCTAGTTTTCCCAGGAGGTCTCCCATCCAGGTACTGACCAGGCTCAACCCTGCTTAGTTTCAGTGGGCAACCAGTCTTGGGCTGCAGGGTGATATGGCTATGGCCTACTACTGTCAGGCTACCCTTTTAAAAAATATTTCAAGTTTATGTCACACACACACTTAAAAAGGTAGTGAAATGTGCAGCTAAAAAACGATAACTTATAGCAAAAAATGTGTATGTATATACTGCAATCAGAAACACATCACATGTGTGACTTCTATATATATTTCTATCATGACAACTCTCTAAAGATTTTAGCAAGTTAATGTATGTCAATGACAATGTATATGACAATGTTAATGTATTTGATCTTGGCAAATAGATCTGCTATACTGCTGAATTGCTGCTGCTGTTGGTTATTGCAAAGCAAGTACAGGAACTTACTACTGCCAATACAAACGCTGATACGGTGCTGTGAGTATTTAAGTCATACTGCTGCTGCACAAATAGCATTTATATAGCAGATCTATACAGGTGGAGCTGGGGAAGGTAGAGAGATTCAGAAGAACTCTGAAAGCTCGCTGCAAAATGCTCCAGTGAATGCTAACCAGCCATTTAAATGCAAAGCAGCAAGCTCATTGGCTGTGAATGCAACATGAACCAATAAGCTTGTGCCAAGTAGTTGGCACACTGTGAATATCATCAGTAAGGACTAAGGACTAGGTCTGCACGATATTGGAAAAAAACTCACATTGCGATATTTTGTTTTTCCGCACTGCGATATGAAAAAAATCATCACATGACTTGAATAGTTTATTTGGGGAAAATTGTTTTTTGTAGGCGAGTAAATCAGCATAGGAAATAAACAAATTACAAGCATAGATAAATAACAGAACAAAGATACAAATTAAATAAGCAGTGCTTTATATTTTTCAGGTATGTCTAACAGTATTCAGGTACAGAAATGTAATAATCAGATGTAAAATAATGCATAGTCTTCACTGTATAAATTAAATCTAATAAATCTGTGTTAAAGCTACAAAAGTTATTTTTTCTTTGTTTTGTTGTTTAATTTACATTCATAACACAGAAAGTCTCAGGAACATTAAACTGCTGTAAACCAATATACTGTTACACATCTATTTTCTTTCTCAATTGTTTCCCTTCACCTAAGTCATAAGCAACTGCGTTTACAAGGATACTTGCAGAGCACAGTATTTCAGGCACAAATAGACGCAGAAGTGAACAGAAATTAGTGTTCACGTGCATCTGCGTGGCTCTCACCGTGTCTACACCGGACGCGAGCGGCGCGGTGCGACTCGACAAAATACAATGAACCCATTATAATCAGTGATGCTGTGTAACTGTTTACACTGAATGTGGCGCGGCATGACAAATCCCCGACAATACACTGCTGCCTCGTTCTCTTTATGACGTACTGACACAAAGTTCAAATGATTGGCAACGGTCAATTTGTCGCGTCCAGTGTAGACAGACTTTGGGGCCGTTCAGATGTCTTGCCTAAAAACGCGTGGAAAACGCCAGCCGCGCCGCTTTCTCCTTCTTTCCAAAGCTCTCGGGAGCATGCGCTTTCTTGGCGTCTGCCGTTGCTAAGCAACCGTGACCTGCGCTCTCCACGACGACGCAGAAGTTTCAACAAGATAAATGGATTTCCAGCACTGAAAATCGCATGCAGTAGCTCTGCAACTAAATGTATTTAAAATGGGTGTTGGGCACCCCTGATCTAGAGTTTCATGGCAGGACTTGGCATATATATTCCGCAATAATTTTAATTTTTTATACTATATAGTATATACAGTGAATATATATATATATACACTTATATATATTAATATATAAATATAAATCACTTGTGTGTACATATGTTATGAAGTTATAATGCAGAATAAAAGCATATTTCTGGAGAGGAAAAGTGCAAGTGCAAAAAATGTGATAAACTTGAAAAGCGAGTAGAAAGCAGTGATGAACTGCAGCATTAAACAAAATATTCTGATATTTGAATGATAATGACATAAGTTGGGCAGGGACTCAAATTAATCTGAAGTTTTTTTTTAAACAAACAATTCATTTCATTTACGTGAAATGTAATAAAGTAAAATTTGAAAATCTGAAAAAACGAAGAAAAAAAGTAGAAAACTGAAGAACAGCAGCAACAAAAAAAAATGTGTGAAAATTAACTGAAAGAAACGAATGAATGAAAAAAATAATAATTCACTAAAAGCAACGCTTCACAAGAGGGAGGACAGGAGTGCGCATTTGGCTCAGTTCACTTGGCTGTAAAGCTGTAAAGCAATACAATGTGACACAAAATCCAACGATGTAGCGTTTCAGAAAAATACAGCACTCATTGGAAAAAGGAGCTTGTTACTGGCAAAGCTATGGTGATTTGAAAACAGCTGAGCTACAGTCACGCTAATGAAAACTTAGTTCGCTACATTAGCATCGCCACTTTTAGTAAGTAACTCCCGAACACTGTGTGGGTGCCGTTTGATTTGCTGTGTGAATCTTCTAGGACATATCTCAGACCCAGACAGCAGATCCCAGCCTCTGCTCGCAATGCAATAAAGGTTACGGGGGATTAGAGTTCTCCTCTCCTTCCATGTATGTTTAATTTTAGACATTTTCTCCTCTCTACAGTAAAACATGCAAGAAAACATCGCTGTCTGTCATTGTGATCCATTTTTTCATGGTTTGTAGGAGGATATTCCTCATCTTCCTGCCTGCCCTTGTGTTGCCGTTAGGCTGAAGTCATGGAAAATACATAATGGAGTTTGTGCAAGTGTTCAAAATAAGCATGGGGAAAAAAGAGGAGAACCTTACAGTAAAAGGAGAGAGAGGCTGAAGAAAGAGAGAGAGAGGGAGAGCAGGTTAGAAGTATGTGTGGAACTTCCTGCAGTCATTTTTCTTGTTGAAAGCTGGTCTGACTTAGAATAGGTTGAACCATAACCTGTCAGTCCCAAAATTTTTCTATGCAGACAACAACATAGCTGAATGAATGTGGGCCCATAACTGTTTACATTCTCTTCTACTCCTCATTGAGAAATTCTGCAGAGATTTTCCACAGCTCTAATTTTAAGCACCATATCTGTTATCTTACATGAAGGGGAATAGTGATAAAGTGATATATATTGGCCTGGCTGCTATCTGCCTACTGTCAATTCCAAATTGTATATTCTTAGTGTATATTTCTGTAGGGAATTCTAAGTAAATGTTGTGGAAATTAAAGAAATAAATAAAACAGCTAAATTAAATAAAATATAATTAATAATAAATTGCTGTAAGAATGCAATTTTTGCATCCATTGTGCATTCGCTTCTTATATTTTTACATATATATGTGCTATTTGAATAAAAAGATCTACATCTTTTTAACTGTGTGTTCTTGCAGTAAACATTTTTGAATGTGTTTAGAAAGAATAGTGACGTGACATGTGACGTGGCCAAGTATGGTGACCCATACTCGGAATTAGTGCTCTGCATTTACCCATCCAAAGTGCACACACACAGCAGTGAACACACACAAACCGTGAACACACACCCGGAGCAGTGGGCAGCCATTTATGCTGCGGCGCCCGGGGAGCAGTTGGGGGTTCGGTGCCTTGCTCAAGGGCACCTCAGTCATGGTATTGAAGGTGGGAGAGAGCGCTGTACATTCACTCCCCCCACCTACAAACCCACAACCTTTGGGTCATGAGTCCGACTCTCTAACCATTAGGCCACGACTTCCCCCAGTATATTATATGATAATATAATAGCTGTTATATTATCAAATTTTAGGTATATTGCTCAGTCCTACTAGATACCAATTTTCAGCATAGGCCGAAAAAATCCTGCCAAACACAAAAGAGCAATGCAAAGTGTGTGCTAAATGTTATGTGGTTTTAAAATAATAATAATAATTTTGAGTGCTATACAGTGATGCTTTGTAAACAGAAACACAGTATTTTCTCTGTCCTCTAAACAGTCTCCATCACTCAAAGTGTACAGTTTTCATCATGAATGAATAAACTAAACGAAACAGGCAGAAGTAATGCTAAGAGATTCAGATTCTTTAAGAACAAACTCGCCTTCAAGGGACACCGACGGTTATTCTGACGGTGGCTAGCTCTCTGTGAGCCAACTGCTGATTAATATCACCAAACCAAAAAAAGCACATTTTCCATATTTAATTAAATTTTCATGACCTCCCTTAAGAGGAAGAACATTCTCGCCAGTATGATGTCTTAAACAGTTAATGCATTAATGCCATGCATAATCACGTTACGCAAAGCTATATAACCTGACCTCTGTCTGTGTTTCCCCATGGGCCACATCCTTAACATTGTAAAACTATCATCAAGTGGTTTCAGAAAAAAGGCTGATCTCTTAATAAAAATATGGAAAACACACATACAACACAAAACAATGAGCGTTAAGCAGGCACAGAAACCTCTGGAAATAATTGATCATAAGATAATAACTGGCCAAGAGGGGCTACTTAATGTGATTAATATTCCCAGCAGAGATGGGAGCAGTGATTTAATGGTGCACTGCTGCTGACTCTCTCTTTGCCTTGTGCAACGAGTCACATGAAATCAACTGACAGCCTGTTTGTCTGGGCAGCTCTGAGCTGGCAGAGGACTGTGGAGCGTCAGACTCTGTTCCGTGTTTTGTGGTTGTTTTGCTCCTCATGTGCCTTCCTTTTCCATGTTTAATTTGTCCCAGGTGTTTCCCTTGATTGTTTCATTTGCTCCCAGGTGTGTCTCGTCATCCCCTCCTCCTGTGTGTGTATAAATGGTGTTCCCAGTCCCAAATTCTCTGTCTGCTGTTAAACGTCTTCCTGAGTTTGTCTCCCTGGGTTCCTGTAAATAAAGTCTTGGTAAAGTATTCTCCAGCGTCTCCTCGTTCCTCGTGTGTGTGCAGTGTGACATGGAGACAGAAGACCCTCTCCTCCTTGACTAGGGGGAAAAAAATTGCTAAGATGAAAAATTATATTATGTAGTAGAACAGTATTATATAATATTTTTACTTTATTGAAGTAGAGTGACTTACACAGATGAGCATTAGGTCATTTTCATTGTATGTAGTCACCATAATTAATTTATATAAATTAAAATAAAGACAAATTAAACACAAAAAGGTACTGAGATGAATTCAAAGAGATAATTCTCTGTGTCAACCAATCAACGTTATGTAGTGACTCTAGCTCCACCCTTTAGGTACTGAACTACTGTGCTAGGTACCCCCATGAAAGGGTCCCAAAAAAGTGGTTCCCTATTTTGGCACCATTCACAACTTCTGACAATGGAAATGAGCCATTAGACTAAAGCCATTAGACTAAAGATGCTGTAATCATTTTTAGGAAAGGACACACTTAAAATGACATATCACAGAACACCCTACTACCTGACAGATTTCACAGAAATTGTCCTGAGATATCATACCCGTCTTTGTGACAGCCCTGAGCTAGTAGAGGAAAAATAGAATAGACCAAACAAAGATGGCCAACTAGAAAAATAGCCAATTCAAAACAAGCCTGTGAATAAGGCAAAATATTATTTGGGATTGACAAATTAATGGTGTAGTCCCTCATAATAGTCAGAAAACACTACATATGTAAATACTATATGGAATTTTCCAACTACTATTGATGGAAATCAACCCCCCCCAGAGACTTTGTCCCCTCCATGTACAGTGTTTATGCGAGGTCCAGTCTTACTTAAGCCAAGATAAACATGCCTAACATACTATTTCTGTGTTCTTTGTCTGTCTGTTTCCTAGGTCTACATTTCATTCTTTCTCTTTAACAAGATTATCGGCAACACGCTCATTCTTGCATGTTATTCTGTGTATTGAGCAAAATGTTCAAGAATCCTTACTGTGCTAATAAATATGGACTTAGCCCTAAAGTGTAGCAAGATTTAAAACTTGCTAATTACAAATATTATATTCATCACTCAGCATGACAAAACCCTTAGAGGGACAGACTGTTTGCCCGTGTCTTTGACAGCCCCCCATCAGGATGAAACACTCAATGCTAATACATCAGTATCAAAATTTTTTCATCTGGCTTATTTTCTTGCTAGACTTTCCTTTTGCAGAAGAATCCAAATGGTTGTTTCAATGTAAAATATGAGTAAAGAACACTGATTTGAAGTAACACCATATAAAAACATCCACTACCAACAGTTGTCTCCAAATAAGAGCCAGGGACCAGAGTCCATATATGGAACTTCATCTGTAGGCATAGCCAGATCAGCGTGGTGTAGGTTGCTTACTTCAAAGCGATGCGTTTACCTCTGTTTACATTTGTGCATGTCCTCCCATTAATCAGCTTAAAATAAGCACAAGCAAGGGAGCTTTTCCATTTCAAGATCTTGGAGCAAATTCAGAACAGTTTATCTTTGACTGTGCAAATCTGTTATCATTATCCTCGCTGTCATGGAAAATATCTGGGGTTCAGGCCACCTTGTCAAATATGTGATCATACCAATAAATGATCTGAGGCGGAGTGCCAAAAGAGGAGATGGGAGAGGAGAGCCTGTTCCCTGCCAGAAGTCCTACTGCTAGAGCTCAAGCTCAAGCCGAGCATTGCAGCAGTTATGGAAATGTAATTAGTCACCCAAATAAGCAGTTCTGGAAGTCCGAGATATTCTGCGGTATGTCTCTACACAGATTAAGCAGATCCGACTTGTGGAACACTTCTACTTAGCTCATTCACTCCAAACCAGATGCTTTTTCATTCAGTTCAGACTTCAAGAACCACATTTATCAAAGCATTTATTGTGTGTCAAAGGTCTGTTACTGAAGGAACTTAATCACCTCAAGCAATAAAAGTAGGCTATCTCTTACTCTCTTTTGATCCAGCTAAATACTTTTGCCACTTAAAGTACATTAGGCTCAAATTTGAGGTAAAAATGCATGCTGCTGCAATGACTTATTGATTATAATCTGACCATATCACAACTTCCTCAATTCACACTTTTTCACATGGGTACAAAAACGTCTGGTACAAGCCATGATTTAAGGAGTACTGGGAAATCTAGGAGTACCCACTACATAAAAAAAACTATTTATTAATATGAGATTCTGAAATAAATTGCGCAAAATGGTGAGCAAAGCTGGTGGGGAAATGAAAGAGTGAAAAGTAAGCAACAGGAGAGCTGCAAAGGAAAATGAGTCAGAAAAAAACTTACAGCAAACAGACACATCAAGGGGGAAAACATATTTAATGGGAAATAAAGAACAAAGATTGAAGAGATAAAATCAATTCGATGGCTTGGAAATTGATGAATTTATCATTTTTGATTTCACCATTAGTAGGGCTCGGCAGTAAGGATTTCTTCTGCATGCCTGGGCCCTCATTTATCAACAGTGCGCAGAAAAGGTTCTATATTTTGTACTACGAATGAAATTTAGAATGTGTAAGTACAAAAAAACAAAATTCCATATTTATTAAACATTCGCACGTGGTTCTTACGCACACCAGTAAGTAATCATTGTTAATAAATCCCACATGTTCTTAAGCACCATGCTCGTTCACATTCATGGTCATTTGCATTCAGAAACGCCTCCAATGAACCATATATGGTGACAACACCTCCCTTTATAAATCATGTGAAAGTATATGTCCTCACCAAAATCATGGCAAAGAAAGTGGTACCGACTGAGAAGCCAGTCTGTGTTCTCACTAAACAGATCAGCGCGGTCTTTGAAAATGTGTTCTCTGCACAGCTACATTTCAAATGACTTCCAAGCTGTCTTTTATAGCTTTTCACACCAATTCTGCAAATATCTAGCTTGAATTATGAAATTACTAATTACTTGCAATTAAAGGACACAGGAAACAAGCGAAGGCACTTTCTTTTTGTAGTATCTCCATTTTACCACTAGATTCTCTGCGTAAGCATGCTCAGAGTTGTGCTTATATTTACACACACACTTAAGTACAAGTTGGATCCCGCACTTTGTGTGAAGCTGTTAAAAGAAAAAAAGATACACTTACGAAATCTCATCGTTTTGGAACTCCAAGACTCCATGGGTATCTTCAAAGTCCTCTCCTCCACCTTTTGCTGTGCCTTCAATGGATTTATAAGGGATTACCACTACTCCACGAGCTCCAGAGGTACGTGCCACCTTCACCTCCATCATACCAATGCTTTCACTGACATGAACAATTGGTTCCTCAAATGTGAAGATGCCAGCGTGGTCATCGTCAAAGATAGTCACAGTAGCTGTTGAAGGAAGGCCAAGACTAGCTATTGTGTCCACATGATTGCCGCCTTTCTCATTGTCGGTTCCTTCAGAAATGACCTTGACGTTGAGGAGATGAACCAGGAAGTGTTCGTCTTCTTCAAAAATGTCATCGTCAATGATGTCCACTCTTATCTCCTTTTCTGTCTCACCTGGTTTGAAGACTATAACACCCTCGGTGAACTGGTAATCAGAGCCTGCATTGGCAGTGCCGTCCTCAGTGCGGTACTCCACTGACACAGTGCTAGTTAAGTCACCGCCACGTCGTACCACATTCAAAGCCACAGTCCCGCAGTTCTCGAGACACTGATATGTACCAGGGTCAAAGAAGATCTTAGAGGAAATATCATTATCTGAGACTTCCGATCGAAGTTCGTGATTGCCTAGTGCTTTTCTGGCTTGGTCTGCAGCATGCTTTTTTAGTATATTACCCGCACCGGTCATAAGTCTAGTGGCCTGGCAGCGATAGAACGCACGGCTCTTCTGTTGCTGGCTGAGGACGTGGTAGTTGGCGAGCTCAACCAATTGCTCCATCTCTTTTTCTGGATGTTTCTGTTTCAGTTCCTTCAAAATCCTGGCCATTTCTCTTCTGGCCTTATCCTCATCCATGTCTTTATCTTCAGTATCCACCGTGCCATCTAAGATTTCATCACCGTGAGAGTTAAGCATCCCGCCATCCATTTCAATATCCGCCTTTGACTGGAGCTCCGGCTCACCTTCAGTCTCGATGATCATTCCCCTTTGTTTTCCGACTCTGTAGCGTTTGTACAAGTACTTGTAGAATAAAAGTCTGCGGTCTGCAACCCAAGCAAATATGACACAAATTGGAAAGAAGAAGAGCGTAAGGAGTCCCTCCCAGACTTCCACGATACCTGGGGAAATCACTGCCAAGATCAGATAAAGCCATATATATGCAAATATACTCCAAGTGGCGGTGACAAAGAACACCCGCAGGTGCTTGACCTTCCGATGCTCTCCTTCCGGTATCACAGAGACACAGAAACCGATGATGACAAACATATTAAAAGCTGCGCTTCCAACAATGGTGTTTGGGCCCAGCTCGCCTGCATCAAAGTTGTGCCCACACACTTCAACCACGGAGAGCATAATCTCTGGGGCTGAGGAACCTAGAGCCATGAGAGTAAGATTCGAGACAGTTTCATTCCAAATATGAACAGTAGTGGTTGTGGTTTCCCCGTTAGGCTTCTTGATTGTGATCTCTTTCTCCTGGGATGTAATGACCTCAATGGAAGCCATAAAGCGGTCTGCAATGATGGATACACCCAGGAACATGTAGACCAAACCAACGAAGTACACAGTGGCTCTGGCCAACTTATCCCCAAAGGACGGGTTCTCCGGTGTCCAAATTGGCAAGATCACTCCCTCTTTGCATTCAAAACTACCTCCGCAAGTCTCGTGTGTAGAGTTTTCGTTAGAAGCATCTACATCTAAGCTTGATTTGGAGCTGCCTGCAGTGGCTGGCGTGGGCTCATAGGAGAAAACTAAGAGGAAGATGCTGAGTTTTAGAACGAGAGAAAAATAGGATGAAGTCCCAGATTGGCCCATGTTTGTAGTGAGGTATTTTGTTCCTGCTCTCCCGTACCCTGTGAGGAAAGAAAAAGTGAAGTGAATCATCAAGAATGATACAAAACCAAGAGGGTTGATCAGAAATTATGCAACAGTTGGTTCTGATGCTCAAATTTGACTGGTCGAGCAATGTTCCGAAAGTGCTAATCTTTACAGTTTACAGTGACAGCACTGGGAAGTTTCAACATTTGTATACAAGCTTGTCTGTGTTCACGGCATTTCGGACATGAGTATATGTGAATGGTGCTGAGAGTAAGCAGAGTTTGCCTGGAGTGAAGATTGTTTTGTTTTTTTTGAAAGTCAGAGCATCAGTGTTTTACCTCACTCCACAGTTGATCGGAACGGGGAAAACACAGTGAGGAAATGGAAAACTTGAAGTGGAGTTAGCCAAAAGTGATTGCAGAAAGTGTTGAGAGTTGAGTACTCATTTCCAGTCCATTTTTTAGACTGCAAACTGCTCGGTGATGCCGAAGCCTCAACTAACTATTTTCTTTGGTGGAGAAGAAATATACAAACCAATTGGTCAATTTTCCCTGAAAAATAGTACTCCGTATACTATACAAAACTGTCTTGTAAAACCAATAATGCATTTACAGTAGTGTTGTAGTACTGAATATCAGTGCAGCTGTGATTACCTGCAGCCCGTGATAATATTGAGTACTCTTGCGTGTGTTTAATTATTTAATTAAAATATAAGAGTTAGAGGAGTGTCTGTTCATTAATTAATTTATTTTAAAGTTGATAAGCTGGTTCAGATACTTGGATCAAGTAAAAAGAGATCAAGATGGCGCCGCAAATGGCAGCCAGGATAATCACATTCCTTGTGTGTCTAAACATACTTGGTAATAAAGCTCTTCTGATTCTGATTCTGATTCTGATAAGTGACCATATCTTAAATAAACGACTGAATGTTTTTGTAGATAAATATGACGTAACAGTACACCAGCATTAGTCAAACACACACTCACTTACACAACAGCTGTTTCGCATCAAACAAAAACTAATAAAAAAAAAAAAAAGAATTTTTAATTATATGCAAGTCAAGTCAAATCTTGCATATAAGCAGCTGTAAAGCTGCTTTCACACAATCTGTATAAAGCGCTATATAAATAAAGGTAATTTATATAGTGCTTTATACAGATTGTGTCAAAGCAGCTTTACGGTGTTAAACAGGAAAATAGTGTGTCAATAAGGCAAACAATGCAAATTAACCTGGATCTCATAATTACCCAACTGGGGGGGGGGATAACATCAGAACTAAGATGTTGTTCTGGTTCTAGTAGGTCACCCAGCCTGGTCAGGGTGGTGTGTTGGCTTGGTCTGTACAGGTCAGATTGGGAGACCAGCTTGCTGACCAGCTTTGCCAGGATGTGTGACCATCTTAAACCAATACATCCTTTTACATGTCATAAATGAACAATAGATTGATGCAGGCAGAGAAGTATTTATGAATGGAAATGAGCAAAATATCTGCTGAACTGCTTTTGAGCTTGACATTTGCATTTTAAAGATGATTAATCTGTGTGCTAGATTAAAGGGGGGAAAACGTATTACTTTGAATTTACACTTTTCCTTTTGATCCACAATACTATAATATTGCACATAAACACATCCTCTATTTACATTTAACTGCAGACGGCATGAAACATAGTAAAGCCCAAGTACATTAATTTACCTTTTAAAGAGAAATGCTGCGTTGATGTGAAAGACACCACATGTAGATACGGCTGTGGTAGTGACGCTCGGAGATTCCGGCAAAAACAACCTCAGTCAACCGGACCGTTTACCGGAAACGCTCATTTGCAAAGTAACGCGACCGCTCACTCTCATCCTCCAGTAGTTGAATCATTCTGGTAACGAGACGAGAGCTGTGTGTGAGACGCGCGATTCATTCAGAGCTGCGCGGGCAGAGTGTGCGGCGGAGAGTTGTAGGCTACTTTTCCTAAATGCTGCAAGCATATTTCAGTACGGATTCGCATGTCTGATCGGAGGAGGGGATTGTGTTCGGATAGTGCGGTGGCTTCGTGCCAGACTCCCAAGGGTTGATAACACCGACTGGGAGCACACACAACTCAATACTCTGATACAACAATAAGTGCCAGACACATTGTCATACATTGTCCATTAAGAATCACCATTTGTCCCCTTGATGTGATTTTCAAAGGCATATTAATGCCAAATTTTAGGCTAAAATTCTTACTTGATTAACATAAATTCTGAATAATTAGTTAATTATAATTAATTAAATCACATTACTTAGGCTAAATAAAACCATAAAAGTTAAAAACATAAAAACTGTTAAATAAACATTTTATATAGCCTTTTACGTTTTATATAATATTACATTGAAGACGCTGCACTCTTAAAAATAAAGGTGCTTCAAAAGGTTCTTCAAGCGATGCCATAGAAGAACCATTTTTGGTTCCACAAAGAACCATTCAGTTAAAGGTTCTTTAAAGAACCATCTCTTTCTTACCTTTTTGTAATCTGAAGAACCTTCTTTCGCCACAAAGAACCTTTTGACAAACAGAAAGGTTCTTCAGATGTTAAAGGTTCTTTATGGAACCATTTAGACAAAAAGGTTCTTCTATGGAATCGTGAAGCACCTTTATTTTTAAGAGTGTGGGTGATTAGGGCGTTGCAATGAAGGTATTGTGGGTGGTCACTGGCTTTGCTGGGCGGTTGCTAAGGTACTCTGGGTGGTTGTTAGGTGGTTACTAAGGCGTTTTGGGTAGTTGCTTAGAATATTTCCCAAATTCTCACACAAAGCCTTCTGTAATCAATCGGCTCCCCCTCCAAAGTTGTCCATTTCCTGCTCCGTTAATAAAAGCCCGCTCCGAGCGATAATGGAGGAAGTTTTACATTCGGCTAAAACCACAAATCTCGCTAGAGAAAACATAGACACTGTGATTTGTAAATTCTATGGGTCTAGCTTCCGTTCTCATCCGCGTCCAGCTATTTTTAGTTGTACAGAACCGCTCCTTTTGCTGCTTGATATTGAAAATTGGTATGTCTTACCATATTATTTTAATGTATTATCTTAATTATGAACACACTGGTTTGTAGTGCAAACAGTTTTACCGTTTACTGCACGTTGTTATTCTTTTCGTTATTTCCCTATAGCGGCTAATGAACCGGAAGTCTCACCCATAGGCTTACTTCTGCATTGAAGAAAAAGGTGGATATTATATTCCACTCCCTGCTCCGCTTTGACTCCACATTGACTCTTGACGCCATGAACACGTGGAGTAGGCCTACAACAAACGTAAAACGTCACAAGGCTATACTATCAGCACTTTTGGAAAGCCACTTGGCGAACACACAGTGTGTAAGCAGGCCTACGTATGTACGTGTATTTCAAATATATAAACTTAAATATTTTAAGCAACATTTCTATTTCTCATAGTTTAACTTTACTAAAATAACTATAACGAAAACTGAAAAAAGTAAAATAATGGAAACCATAGACTTAACAAGCAAAATTAATATAAAAATGTAAAATAGGCTATAAAAACTTATACATATTATACAATACTTTGTCATTCTTCCAATTGATCAATATATGCTCAAATTAGCCTAAATGACCATAATATACGTTCATTTGGTTGATGCATGTAATATTTACTTAGAGGATGTATGTGCTGTAGTTAACATTTAGCAGAAATGTATCAATACAGAGCCGTGCCATTCAGCTCCCTGTCTGTGTTTGTGTCATTGAATTGCAACTGCAGAAAATGCATTTTTGTGCCCTGTCTTGAGTCAGTATTACGGCATTCCAGGTCACATTTGCCAGTGACGTGATTTCTGTCGTGATGTGTCTCCCTGCGTTAGACCAATATAACCTGAAGGGCCTCCATTAATTTGAATCATGTTTCTTGTAGCGCCTTGCCGATGGCTCCCTAAACGGAAACAATGCAGATGCAAAATCAGTAGAAATGCAAATATATGCATGCATACAGTATAGAGACTGTCTTACATACCCGATGCGATCTGTGTGTAATTGGACTTAATTAAACATTGGGTAAATGCACACATGCAAGAGATGAGAAGCAATACCAGCTGGATTAGATCACAATGACTCTTGGAAAGTGGACTTGTGACCTCCAAAAACTATGGATGTGCCACATGAATCAATTTTATATGAAAGTTATACCTAAATAGAACAGTTCATTACATCTTAACATATGACTAAAATGATTATTCTTCATTTCACATGGTCTTTCAGCCTTAATCTCAAGATGTGTCCTTGTGCAGAAGCAAACACAAAATGTCCGAATGCAGCTTGCCGTGAACTTTACATCTTGAGGCTTTTGCTGTTGTGGGCAGCTTTCACCTCACATAGCTCTACAGCTGTGCTGTGAGACATCGAGGCGAGGCCTTGAGACGGAGTGAGCTCACGATTTTGTTATTCCTTCTGTAAGATGATTATTTGTGCTTGCAGTTCCACAGACATGCCTGCCTCTCATGCCTGACCTGGCTAACAAAACCTCTCCAATGTAAAACAAATAAATAAATAAACAACAGCATGTTGTCACTTGCTCATATGGACAGTCAGTCGATGTACTGTAGTCATGTCAGGAAACAGCTAGACTGTTCCGAACACTCTTACTTCATTGACATGAAGTCATAACCGGCATGTATGAGCTGTAGCGATTTCCTGGGCTGAATGTCTTGATAATAAGGTTTGGAAGAAGCTGGAATGATAATGCATTATGTAGTTTTTCCTTTTCTCATTCTCTTTGTTTGGCTTGGTTATCCGGATTATTAGGCATCATATACTTAATGTTATATGTAAATCACGGTCAGCTGAAATGAATTTAAAAGTTCAAATCACACTGAAAAAGCATTGTCACTGTAATAATATTACTTCCAAGCAGGGTCAAAAATATGTTTTTTTTTTGGGCTACAAAATTTTGCCAATAGCAAGTAAACTGAGAAAATTGATCAGCCATGAATGACTATGAATCTGTTTTGCATAAAACACACACACACACATATATATATAGAGAGAGCTTTTCTTATAGCTTTTCTCACAGGCTCGATAAGATAAAGTTAATTAAAAATTGGTAAAAATTTCAAATTTTGTATAAAACTACACCATGACTTGAAAACACATTGTGATTTTATTCCTCTTATCTCTTATCTGAGATTAATGTGAGGAATATTCCACATGTGTCACTACATCCCTCATAAACCTCTGACGGTAAATTTTCCAATGAACTAAAACTTGTTAAAAGACACATGATTTACATTAGCGAACATCAGATTACTATTTTATAATTTGATTCAAATCATGCATCATATTCCAATTCCAAATAAAGTTATTATGTGCCAGTTAGCAATTAACATTTTTTCTACTTGCCAAAGCCAGTTTTGACTCTCATTTAGCACTTGGCGAGTGTTAAGTTGGACTGTTCCAAGTACTGTAATAAGCAAAAAATTATGTGGCATAATTGATTTTTTGCAAATTGATTTTTTCCCCTAAATTATTACTTCCTACAAAATAATAATAATAATAATAATAATAATATTCATGGCATCTTCTCAACCCCTACCTTTTTGTTGTTAAATCAGTTGTTTTCTTAATTACGTAGCATAAGCAGTCAGAAATGTTCTCAATTAGAACATTTCACACAACAACAATCAAAAGAAATTATGATCCCACTGCAACTGATGCCAGAACAGAAAAGCTTATTCATTAATGCAAATGATGTCACCTTAACAGTGGTTAAGCCATCCAATAAGTCATTCATCCAATAAAATGATGCCTTTTAATGGAACTTTGCCTACCTAGAGATCCCTGAAGCAGCCAATCCTATGGACTCCCCTCCGTATTCCCTGTGGTGCAGTGAGAGACTGTCTAGGGAGAGGAGCGGTGGCCGATAACCTGTCTAAATTTAACAGAAACAGGCATTGTTTCTGGCCTGGTGGGCCCAGTGAGTGCCTCTAAACATGGACAGCATAGTTGGGTTGTTGCTTATCGTTCTCTTCTCCCTCAGCCACTTCCATACAAGGTTGTGCTCGGAGCCTGTCACTTGCTACCCTGTCTGTGAAGCTCTCCTATCTGCCAGCTTCTTGTCGTTAACTGACACATGCAAGATAAAGGGGCTCCGCTGGCAGGTAGTTTTCTTCTCTCCTTGTGCGTGTGGTCATACTGTATGTGTCTGTGAGTGAGTGCGTATGTTTGTGAGGAAGGCAGGAATGTGCTGAGGACGTGAGAAGCACTCCTGGTGATTTTCCTCGGTTCCCAGGACCCCAGTCAGAGGATTTGACATCTTCTGATCCCGTGAGACATCCAGAAAGGTTTAGAGAAGTTGGCTTATATGCTTTGGTTGGAATGAGACCAGATGGAGTTCCTCAAAAAAGGTTCTTTATTGGCATCTATGGTTCCATGAAGAAGTTTTAACATCCATGGAGCCTTTCAATTGCATAAAAAAATTAAATAAATAAAAAGCCTGTTTATGCCACGCCATAAAAAATTTTTTTATCTCACATTTCTGACTTTTTTTCTTGCAATTGTGAGCTATCAACTCAGTATTATGAGATATAAAGTCAGAATTTCGAGATTTGTGAAATAAAAAGTTGCATTTACCTTTTCTTTATTTTTGATTCTGTGGCGGGAACAAAAACAATTGTGAGATGCACAATCAGAATTCTGAGGAAAAAAGTCAGAATTGTAAGATATAAACTTAGAATTGAAAGCTGTAAACTGAAAAACTGTGCATTTATATTTCGCAATTATATTAACACCAATGCAAAAATTAAATAAATTAAAAAAAATTTAAATCATTTATTTTTTATTCATTTCTCACGTCTTTAGTTTTTTTCTGTTTGACTGGGCATGATTTATCCATAGATCTAGTCAGTCTGAGATGTATGGCTGGTTTCCAGAAGCGTTGCACAGTCCAAGGTCCATTTCAAACAGCTTAAAGGTTCCAGTACTTTATTTACTGTATATTATGATGATTCATGATGCCCAGTCCTGCTATGCCATAACAGTCTCATGTAAAAGAGCATATGAAGTGACTAACTTGCAAAGTTACTTGAGACCTGTGATTAACTTAAAATTTCTGATTATGGGCTTCACCTTTCTTCACCTTTGCAGAAAAAAGCAGTTGTCATTAAATGAGTGGTGACATTAATGACATTAAGTAGTCATTTAATAATTCAAAATTTTGTTAGATTAAGTATTATCTTTCCTCTGTGGCTGACACGGTCATCGTCAGCATAAGACGTACATACATACATCACACAGCTGTCACACGCGCTCCATTTCTTTATCTCTCATCCGAATGCTTTTTCGTTCCAGTTGAAGTGTCCTTATGTGATGTTTTTGTTACATAAGTGAACTTCCATCCTGAAACTCATAGTGAAGCATGGATAAAGAAAAATACAAGTGCAGTAGTTATGAAATTTCGTTACATATGAGGTAGAGATACAACATGCTTTGATCTCGCCGCCATGCGGTCACGCGCTGTCAATCCGTTTGAATGGCTTTAATCGGGACAGACAGCAGTTTCACTATATTTGCAGCAATTTCTAGTATGCACATTGATTGTGCATTGATAACTATGCTGACTACGCTTTACAATAGCATTTTATTCGGGGGAGTGATAAAGAGACAGCATGTTCTCATACTCCTTGGCAGTCAAATGTGTAACTTTTAATCGATTAAATAATTGTACTATATTTTAGTTCAGTTCTATTTAGTTAATATTTTGAGGAGATTTTTGGTACCAAATAATATGTGCAATAATCATGATCCACGAATAATCATTTAAATGTAACATTTTCTAATGTTTATTATTTATATTGCAATTAGTGTAGCTTTTAGGGTTAAAATAGAGAAAACACTTTTTTAATTCTAGTGCAAAGAGGCAAATTGGGCATTTGGTGGCCGGAAAAATAATATTCATATGTAATGCCATGGTTTAACCACTAGATGCCCCTATGGCAGTTGAATAAATATACACTCTAAAAAAAATGCTGGGTTAAATACAACCCAGTGCTGGGTAAAATAGGGACAAACCCAGCAATTGGGTTGTTTTGACCCAGCGGTTGGGTTACTACCCAGAAGGTTGGGTTAAACATTTAACCCAACCGCTGGGTCAAAACAGCCCAATTGCTGGGTTTGTCCCTATTTTACCCAGCACTGGGTTGTATTTAACCCAGCATTTTTTAGAGTGTAGCCTACTACATGTAGTTACTAGGTCTACTCTAGTTGCTAAAAAGAGTATTGCCGGTCATAATTGCTTACTTATTTTTTTAGGTTTTGAATTTTTAATGTATATTTAGACATGATCAAACACTAGATTTTAAGTTTTGATTTTTTTAAATGTTAAATTTAAAAAGGTTACTTACATCCCAGCATTATTTTTTATGATATTCACATAAGCAACAATGTGTCCCCTCGGTTTTAATGAGCATGACGCCTCTGATCTCAGGAACAGAAAACTGTCTAAATTTCTGTTGAAAAATGTTCTGTTGTGATTTATTTGTTTTGGTTTGAGTTCACAGAGTCACAAATATTGTATATGCAAAAACTACAAGAGTTTTTATTTTTATTAATTTTTTATTAACCCCATATTTTCCACTCAAATTATTTTAATACTTTCCTCAGACCTAATATTTCTGAAGTTCTATCCCTGTATATATAATGATTTTATAATAATAATAATGCATAATCATATTGTTAACAACTAACTAAAAATTGTAAAAACAAATTAAATTTTTTACTAACATGTTGTTCCAAACCCATATTTCTTTCTTTCTTTTTTCAAATTCTCTTCATACAGTGCAAGTAAACAGTAACTGAATCTCTAACTAATATTTCCCTTCACGGACTAATTAAAGTCATATGGATTTGGAACAACATGAGGGTGAATTTTAATTTTTGAGTGAAATAGCCCTTTAATCCACTTAAAATGTATAAAATATAAACTTATTATTAAAAAATATATATATAGTTAATTTGTGTGCTTGTGCTTTCTTAAAGCAAATGACACTTATTTTTTATTATGTAATGAAATGGCATTCATACATTTGTAGGTGTGGATTTTGGGGCCTCCATAGAAATAATCATCTCATAGTATAATGCACCTGGATACTTGGAGTCATTCCCCACCTGTCCGGCACTCATGAAATAAATATTTGAATATTAAATACATCACCTTACAGGACTTAATTGTCCTCTGTCCTAGACATGTGTGAACTCAAACTCTCCTGTGAGTGTCCTACCCTAACCCATAATTCATTCCAAACCTTTGAAAAAACAGGTTAAACCTGATCTAAAAAAGCAAGAATGTCAGTTAAAAGCCAAAACAGACACATCACCTCACATGCTTTACAGGACAGAAAGACATGCCAAAATAAACAGACGGAAACATACTTAATACAAATCCAAGCGCATGAAATGATATGATTACATGTACGCTTCCTTACCGGATTTAGTTGATTGTAATAACTTAACCTTGCTATATTATAAGCCTAGTGGACATTAAAATTGGTGGAAAGATCTATAGATTTTTAGGTTCTTTTTGACCTGCAAGCAACCTCCTAGCAGCCACACAGAACACCATAGCAACTGAATATCATCATGATAAAGACCACTCTGAAAGCCTTAGAAACTGTAAAGAATCCAACTATAACACCTTTACGGAGACAAGTTTTTGTTGTTGTTGTTTTTATTTTATTTTATTAAATGTTAAGACCTAGCTTTATGGTACATTCACACTGGCAGAATGTTGTAAAAGCAGTAATTAGTTCCAGATCTTCCCTTCCTTTTATTCAGATGTAAAGGGTTATTTGCTGGTTTATAATGAAGCCCTAGGGACATTTATGTATCCAGTGCCACACCAAGAAATTATGCTCCACAGATTGTTTATTTTTCATACAATAATTTATACCTGAGGTAAGAATAGTTTACAAAAAGAAATTAGCAAAAGGTGGTTTTAAAAAATACATTTTATAGGAGAACATGAAAAGATGAGAAAGTCGATCTATTATCACATGAATTATTATTGATGCACTAAATGATACAGTAAATACCATTTGTTTGTGTAAACATCAGTTCAACAATTATACGTGATGTCAGATGAGTAAAGTGGGTTGAGGGCCGACGTTTCAGAAGGATTTCCATCTGATGGCTGAGAAAACGGTGTGGATGACATACAGCAAAGTGGTGAAAAAGGAAAACACCTGAAATTAAAAAGACATAA
The DNA here is from genome assembly GCF_001515605.1 of Sinocyclocheilus anshuiensis. NCBI lineage: Eukaryota > Metazoa > Chordata > Actinopteri > Cypriniformes > Cyprinidae > Sinocyclocheilus > Sinocyclocheilus anshuiensis. The sequence goes on along the minus strand of NW_015544143.1, from coordinate 381,861 downwards.
AAAGTCACCATACTTCAACAAGTAAAATGGGCAGCTGCTAGTTTAAAATGGCTTTTATTGGTGTAATCTAATGTAGTCAAGTTGATTTAATTATATGAAATCAGTTAATAAAACAATTGTTTTATTTGTTACCACATGAATCACATTTAGGTTACCTAAAAATACATGTTTTTTATGATTTTTTACTATACGGACTCACCACAGCAGCTATGTCCAGCTTGTAATTCTTCAAAAAGTCTTCGGTAGATACTTTACTGAAAAGAATGGTTATAAAAGCTAGAAGCACAGAAGCACTGAGATAGAGGAGCGCTGCAAATCCATGGTATGCTACATCCTGCAGAGAGAAAAGAAAATATACAAGAAAATGTGTTTTGTGTCTTCATTAGGAGAGAGGAATTAACAGATAGAAAGAGAAGTAGTTGAAGTAAAAAGAGAAGGTGGAAAGGGAATAGACAAAGAGAGAGATTATGAACTCACCGCGCTTGCCCAAGAGCTTCTGTTTTGATGAGACCCACAGGCAAAGACCAGCAACCAGAAGAATGTCATGATGAAACAGAAAATTGCCACAGAGATCACGTATGCCTGGGGGTTGTGAGGATTGATGAACGTAGATGCAACCAGGCTCAACACCAGCCCACCAAAGACCTGAGAGATGAACATAATGAAAGAACATTTCACTTACAGAATCCCTCTTTATTCCTGAAGTTACAGAGCTTCCAGATAGTTGTACTTTTGAACAGGAAAATGTACTACATTCAAACGGATAAACATTTATTATAGAACTCTCCTACCCTTGTAAACATCTTTACAAATTAATTGTTTTAAAACTTTTCCTAAAATATTGAATCGATATCAAACTCAAAACATTGATTTTAAGAGAAAATAATGACAAAAAATGACACTTTCTGACATTTACCAGTGATGTTTTCCAGTCGAAAACTTTGGAAGATTACAGATTTGTGTATTTGTTTTTATATTTATGTACAGTATGTATTTACTTAATTATAAATCAAATCACTTTAAATAATTTGGATTTAACAGTATAATCTTTGGACCATACTTTAATACTAATATTTTATATTAACATTTTTTTGTAAATATTTGATTTTTAACTGATTATTAAAATAAATTCAAATAAATAAAGCAGCCAGTAATTGTTGCCAGTTAAACAAATAGGTACCACTTAGAGTAATTAACAAATATTATAAAATGTTTAACACATCAGTATTTTTTTTTTATGTATATTTTACTTAAGCAATAATGAATCAAATCATTTTAAATAGGTTGTATTTAACAACATAAATTTGGATTGACACACTTTAATAATTTATGAGTATTCATTGCATATTTTAAGTTTTTTAATATTTGCCAATTAAATAAATAGGTACCACTTGCTTAATTAACAAATATTGTATGTTTAACACATAAGTTTTTGAATTTACCTTAAATAAATTACATAACCGCTTTTTGTTTCATAATGTTTCATAGTGACAATGAAAACAACATCAGTAAATGAATCAGTTAATTCAAATCAACTCACAAGCTCTGGAAGGTAGAGAATGTCAGGTATGGTGCAGAATATGGCCCCTCCGCGGGGCAGGTAGCCCATTTGTCCCGTATTGGTTGCCATGTGTGCACACCTGATTGACCTCTCTTCACAGGTAGAATGAATGTGCAGAAGTGCTGAAGATGTGTTTTATTAAAGAGGCTGACAGAGTGCTGGACAGACCTGTTCATCTGGATGCATTCCATGAAGACCCACCCTGCGCAATCGCTCCATCTGAGGATTGCTGTTTTATTTACTTGCTGGGCTTTGCATGACAAAGTCAACACTTGTTTACAAACTGCTACAGCAACCGAAGCTCATTCATTTTTGACAGTGTTGTTGGTTGTTGGCAACAACAACTTTCTTTATTGTTTTATGATAAAACAACATATTGTATTCAACAACATATTATATTGTTACTCTAAATCTGTTTCTCTTTTCGAGGTGGTGACATATTTGATAAATACATGTAAACACAAAATATGGGGAAAAGAAACTGAGCAGAAAACAGTATATATATATATATATATATATATATATATATATATA
>NW_015544143.1:376214-378814 GCF_001515605.1 Sinocyclocheilus anshuiensis | reverse complement strand
GGTGACATATTTGATAAATACATGTAAACACAAAATATGGGGAAAAGAAACTGAGCAGAAAACAGTATATATATATATATATATATATATATATATATATATACACACACACAGTCAAACCAAAAATTAATCAGACACCAGATATCATTTTTTATATTTTTTTTACTAGTGGTTGCAGGACACTATAGTTCATTTGTGTAAGTGAGGATAGCAAAATAAAGTAAACTGACATATTATACCCAAAAATTCTTTATACAGTGGACCAATAAAATTTATAAAAATTTGGGACCAAAAACACACTGTGACCTGACCGTGTTTTGCTTAAGTGTTATCTGACATTATCAAGATGAATTTGTTCTGACACAGTTTAACTCTGAGTTCTTGTCATATATCATTACCATTTTCTAAACCATAGCGAATAAACTGTGATAAGGTGTGAAATGTTGAAGGTGTCTGAAATAAATGTTGGTTTGACTGTATATGTGTGTGTGTGTGTACACTTTCGTAGGTCTATATACTTTCTAATTTGCCCTTTTGTTGTGGCTATGCACCTTTTTACATTTTGTAAGGCTATTAGCAAAATGAAACGTGATGGAAAGTATGTTCTTTCCCTAACAGTACAGGTGATGAGAAGTCGATCTGGTTAGATTTCCTTGTTTAACTAGAACACAGGTGAACATTGTACGTGTCAGAGCATTTAGTTTCATAGACATTTTTGAGCGATGAATGAGATATTTCTTGCAATCCTAGTAAGGTTTAATTCTTCGCACTGTATAAATATAATCAAGCTCTAATATTGCATCATGTTTAGTTTAAGGAAATTCTTTCCATTTGAGAAATCTGGTCACCTTAGTATAGTTCATATTAGAAGTGTCAGAGGTTTTCAAAGTTTTGAGTAGGTGATTTCTATTCTTTTTGTGCTTATTTAGGTTATTTAGTTGAAGCTTGTCCCGTCCACTGTGATGCTGTTAGACAAAACATTTTAAGACTGAGAAACACCTTATGACTGTAACTTACATTTGATGGTCTGCTGATTTACAGGACAATCAACCACGAAACGTGTTTGTTCCCTTTTACTTGTTATTGCACAGCTTACTTTCCTCCAACCTTCTGGTAAATTCTGTCGCGAATCTACCAAAAATCTCTCTTTTGCACATTTGATCTTGTCCTGCGCATCGGACGGCACACCGTCTTTAAGCCCACACTGCCATCTAGTGTCTGGTCTTGTAATTGCATCACGTGATGGTGTTATCACGTGGGTTCTGTTACTTTGCTCAGCGCTGGTTATGATGCACCAATCGCAGTCGTTTTTGAGCTCTTGATAACGATATTTTAAATACGTCTGTCTCCTGTGAGACAAAACCGTCCTAAAAATTGTATGCGATTCAGCTTTATGAGTGCATCTCCCTGGATGCACTTAATATGTTCTGCTCAATAAGAAACGGTTAACATTGTTTTCCTGTGAATGAAATGCGCATTTGGTCCGTGTGCTACGGTAATACGGAAACGGCGTAACTGTTGATGTTTGGAACTGATTTGGGCTCATAGGTCGTCAGGCGTGATGTTTGACCTGCTACTTAGTTTCGGCTGCTGTCTTCTAGTCGTTGGGTGCTGAACATTCACATTCTGGTAGGAATGCTTAAATAGTTTTCATAATGCTGAATGCTTTGTTCCACTCATTATTATTTCACTTAACAGGTCTTTTGCAGACTGATAAATAATCTTCCGTGTTTGTTTTCTTTATGTAATAAGGTCACTCATATCGTTTATCAAGCATTCTACTGAAAGAAGGGGCATTCCACAAAATATATATTACGGTGACCGGGAGGGGACATGTTCGGTTCACTTAGTTTTGTCGTGGCCACGAGATACATTAAAGGGGTCATATGATGCTGCTAAAAAGAACATTATTTGGTGTAATGAAATGTTTATGCGGTTTAAGGTTCAAAAAACACATTATTTTCCACATACATTCTGAAATGCGTCGATTTTTACAAAGCTCATCGGTCTGAAAAGCGAGGGGTGCTCTGATTGGCCAGCTATCCAGTGCGTTGTGATTGGCCGAATACCTCAAGCGTGTGACGGAAATGTTACCCCCTGTCCGGCCGGAGCGATTAGACAAAAACATGAAAACCCATTATAAACGAGGCACGTTTAAACATAAAACCATGTCTGCATTTGTGATCGGAGAAACGACAAACAACAAGTGCTACTCTACACTGCCCAAAAAACTCGTGTTTGAATCATCAGTGGCAAATTCTTGAAATATAAAAAACTTACTTACAGCCTGTGAGTCAGAACAGCCGGCATTGTAGTCTACTCTTCCAGGATCAGGAAACAGTCCTCCATAAAATGCGCTGGACACATCTGAATATTTGGGTTAAACTGTTCTGGAACAGTGTTGTAAATACAACTTAACCACTGATTTCATGTCCTCTTTTGGAAGGCCAAACAAAGTAGTTTCGCTTTCACAACGAAACAGCGTCACACACCACGGCCTAGAGTGAGCGGAGGCGGGTGGGCTTGAGAATAGCGTGGCCGGCGGATTCGACGAAGGAGCGTCCGGCGGACTTGCGGCAACCACATGTGGCGACCCCTGC
>NW_015544143.1:370280-376103 GCF_001515605.1 Sinocyclocheilus anshuiensis | reverse complement strand
ACCAAGAGCTTGTAACACTTCAAAGAGAAAGGAAAAATTTAAATCGCATCATATGACCCCTTTAACTTGTGGGAACGTGATAAACTGTTGTGGCCACAAGATAATTTTGTCGAGGTAACGACATCCTTATGTCGATGTGAAGTCGTGACCTCAAGATCCTATGTTGAGGGAACAAGAACAACATCCATTTATAGTGGCCACGAGTTTAATAGGTTGTTTGCACATGACGTCACTGATGACGCACGAAATGCAGCTGGAGGGCAGGAAGTGATTTTTCTCTCCATAGAAATCACCAGCAGAAACTCAAAATGCCTGTGTTTTGTGTTGTTTATGGATGCTCAAATAGGCCAAACCGAGAAACCACACGGCGCCAAGAAGATGCATCTGATCACTCTACACAATAATCTAGAAACAATGTGCATGAACACCACAACAGCTTAAGCTGCAAACTTTGCAAAACACAACATTTATGTCACTGCCAAAACTTTTGGCCATGACTATGGTTTAATGCATAAACAAACCATAGCAACCTGGGATTATCATAGATGATAAAACATTTTTATCCATCCCACAGTCTTGAAAATTTGTTAACTGATCGTGTCTTTTTATTTAATATTTGTATATTATTATTATTAAACTGTAATATAATAATATAATAATAATAATAATAATAATATTATTATTATTATTATTATTATGTTAACTGTTTAGGGCTATATATTTATTTTTATTATATTTATTGTTGTATTTCCCCTTTCAATTCGTGTATCGCTTTACCTAATTAACGTTCTGTATAATTATTATTAATATGCTACCATATTTTTTGCAAATACTGTAAACGCCTGACAATTATGCCAATTAAAGTTTTGACTTTATGATTGTATTAACGCCAGTGTGTGACGATAAATGAACGTGTTGTGTTTTCATTTACAAATGATAAACGAATTATTCATTCCTCAACGAAACACTATAGTATTATAATTGTAGTATATTAGTTAGCTGAAATAAAATGAAATATATGTTAAATTCAACCTTTAAACTGCACTTCCAGTAAAAATTCCAGTCATACAGCTTAATCAAAGTTTTATTGGCATGTCTTCTTAATGAGCAGAAGAGACTTCTTTAAAAAAAAAAAATTACAAATCTTACTGATCCCAAAATATTTGTGGAATGCCCCTTCTTTTAAAGTGTCAAACTTAAAAAAAAAAGGTTTATTTTACTGTAAAAATATTTTTTTCATAATTCAAACGCTACCCACTGCGTGGAATAACCTAGAATGTTTTGAGTAATATTTAATGTATTATTTACAAAAAGAATGAGAGTATGACTGTCTATATCACTCTTGTCTACAGATACAGGTCATATATGGAAACATCTTGAAAAGGCTCTCTAAAGTTCATATGTGACAGTTTTTTACTGCTTGTCAGCTCAAATCTGTATCCCCCATCCCTCCACCTGTGCTCAACACTGTATTGAACTGCCACGGAAGTGAATTGTGATCTCAATTTAAACGGACACAGATGCCTCGATGGAGGACTTGTACCAGCAAACACTTTCATTGGTCAAGCCCAGTAGCTCAAGGGCTGCTTTTGTGTGTTTTAACCTTTGGAGTGATACTACCTATATGCTGTCATCGTCTCCTTTACTCATATTATTTTTTAAAGACTGTTTATCTTGATTCACTAAGTGATGTAGCACTACAAGAAAGCTACGCCAGAGGCCAGGAAGCCCTGCATTTCTGGGAAGCAGCAGCTTCTACGAAAAGCCTGAAAGACCCGTTGGAAAAAGTTGCCAAGAATCCGGATCTCTTGGTCACTGTCGTGACAGCCAGGAGAGCAGAGGGGAGGGACTATCACTACCTGTTACAAGTTGCACAACAGCTCCATTCTCTCCTCAAATCGTGTGGCGAAAAACCATGTGCTGAGGTCATGCTCTGTGACGTCGAAAGCGGTCCCACTTTAAATGAGGATGCTCTGCTTTTGGAGAAACAGTTTTTGGTTGTTAGACTTTCTCCAGATGAAAGGTGGCAGAACAGAGACGTGGCCAACATCTTCGAGAAGGAGAAAAGAGATTATGTTTACTGTCTACGCAAAGGATGGGACCTGATGAGGCCGAAAAACGTTGTTGTCCTGGAGGATGATGCACTTCCCTTGACAGATTTTTTTCCATCGGTTAAAAACATACTGTCGCGGAGAGTTGCGCTTAATACTTTATACATAAAACTCTACCATCCAGAACGTCTGCAGAGATACTGGAATCCAGAGCCTTATCGCATTCTAGAATGGATGGGTCTCGGCCTGTTTGGGGCTACAATCCTCCTCCTGTTGTTATCTCACTATACACCTCTTTCTTTTACCTTCTCAGCTCTTCATTTTCTCTTTCTGGCTCTCTACGTAATGGCCGTGGCTGAGCTGGCAGGGAGGCACTATCTCCTGGAGATCAGACGGCTTTCACCTCAGCTGTATGCTGTGTGTCCAGCCACTGAATGCTGCACCCCTGCTATGCTTTATCCAGGTAACGCTTCCATTCGAGCTGCCGAATACCTGGACCAGGCTGTCTGTGCTCAGGGAAATGCGAAAGACATGGTGCTGTACAAGATAGCCAGATCGAGGCCAGGTGAGAAGGCACACAGTGTTGAACCCAATCTCATCAAGCATATTGGAGCTTACTCATCCATCAGGACGAACCCCGTTCCACCAAGATTAATATGACATCAGATTGTTCTCATAGAACATGTCAAGTTAAATATAAAACATATTTCAGGCACGGTTTTAACACATACTCATTGAGAAGTTAGACACAATAACAATTAGATTGGGGCCCAAAAATGGTCTATACTCACATACACTTATTTATTTGGATATAAATAACAAAAATAAAACTTAGAGAAGTTTTATATATGTGACCCCTTGTTTGCTGCAGCTTCGGACACCGATGCTTTAAGAATGTGATGTATTTTTATACACATTTCTATCTTGACTAAAGAATGGGATGTTTCAATTTTGCAGTCTTTACAATTTTATATATTTGAGATTGATATATTATTATTATTATTATTATTACTTGCATCTGCTAGAATGATCATTATCTTTCATTAGTGAATTTCCTGGTTTCGTTTATATACCACACCAGTAATAAAATAATTTTATATTTCATGGCTGAAATTTGATTATGTTTAAAGAAATCATAGCTGGTTGTTTTCCAGAAAACTAGTTTTTAATCAAGTTTTGAGATTTACACCTAGAATGCTGCTTGTCTTTTAAAATAATGTTATCAACTTTTGTCTATTTACAGTGCATAAAAATTGATTTTTTGCATCAGAAGGGAATTAATAGGGTTATGAAAATGACTTTATATCAACCATAAATTAATGGCAAGTTTGCACAGTCAAAACACTTTAAAATTAAGATAAAAATATCCCCAGATACTGATTTATTTACATTAAAAGAGAGAGAGAGATTGTTTGCATGGACTTGTATTGATCTCTCAATTTATGGCGTTTATAGAAATCGCTTTTGGTAGAAAATAAATATTATTTTAAATTTTACAGTTGTTGGTGTCTTTTTTTTATTTTTATACAGGCTCTGCGTTTCACTGTTTTTATATACACCCACATACATACATACATACATACAAGTTGATAATAAATTATATGATGTTGTGGTGTTCCTCTTGTGTTGAGATCTCAGAGTAAATTACAGCGTAAACATAAGGGAACAATGGGTTAATCATAACAGTCGTTGGGGTGTTTTCTTGAGCCTGTGGATCCTCTCCGCTATTTCCGCTGGATTCAGTCACATGACCGGTCAAAATACACATCATTGCGTACTCCGTTTTAAAGAAATAGTATATTGAATTCTTATATATGTTCTTGACAATTTATATTATTCGCTCCATAATTGTTTATTTGGAGGTTAAAGCCAAATAAGACATTTCCACCTTTTGGAATATGCGGGATTTAGCCAATCAAATACTACTATGGCGAGGCCTCATCTTGTGAATATTAATTAGATATGGCGTTCATCCTATCAAAGCAAGGCATCTCCTCAGTGGAAGGCTGTGCTTTTTAATATTAAATAGATCATCCTCGCGTTGATTGGTGAGATGGCTTGTCTACTAAATATTAATTAGGTCATTGTGACGTTCGGTGATTTTCCATATATGAAGGCGTGGATCATAAAGTTGTAATAGCGAGGCCTTCGCCATACTAGGATGAGTAAATTCGCTTCGTTTGCAAGATGAACTTTTTCCAGACGGGATTTCCTGCGAACTGGCTCTGTATCAGCTGCGTAAGGACAGGGAAAGTTTGAGGAATAGAGAAAAATGTCTGAGATCGAAAAACCAAAGGGCCATGCTTTATCAAAGGATAAAGTTTTAACCAATGGAGGAAATAATGTGTCCAGTAACCCTTCAGATGAGATGACAGAGGTAAGTTATGTTACGTGGATATGGTGTTCTTGAAAACTTGTCCTCATCAATGAGCCGCAAAATGTAAAAATCTAAACAGATGGGTTTAAAAAACAAGCTCAGCTTAATAGATGGAACTCTGATTCTAAGTTTAGATTGTTTGGTTGATTAATTTGGGATAGAAAGTCTCTTGAACTTAACGCACCATCTTCCTTGTCAAGATAAAAAAAGAGAAGCACTAAAAAAAGTTAGCCTTTTGCAAACATTTCAGACGTTCTTTACTTGTTAATTGTTTATCATTTGTAGAGAACTGCATTGTTATGATAGTCTGCCATACAAACGTAATTATGCATGGACTAAACTGTTAACTGTAAGAATAACCATGCACATATTAATCCTATTTTTTTCAAAGGGTTTTAAGTGATGGCTGTAGTTTGAAAAGGTGTTATAGGAACAAAAATATACAAAATAGTTTTGATAAGCTGATATGACCTATGGTGTGCCACTCCATTTAATTCAGTTTTACACAGCCTTTTGCTAATTATTTAATTTATTAAGTGTTATTTATGCAGATTTTATGAAATGATATTAATTGAGAGATTACATGGAATATTTGCACTTTTATAAATCCATTTGTCACTCCACAGAAGCATTTAAAATGAACTAGAAAAGGTGAGGTGGATAAATAAATTATTTTATGTGGACTATAATGGCCTATCAAACTGGTTTATATTCACTCTTTTTGGTCTCTGGTTTTTGCTGATGTTGTTTTAGAAATTCGACCTTGCCACAGTCTATGTGTCAGATGCCCAGTATAACAGGAACATCTTTTTTGATACTTCACCGCAGGCTGTGAGGTAAGAGATGATGTTCTAGCAATCATTTACATAACTTGGACTATTACTAGATTATGTATTATAATAATATCTGTAAAATATTCCACAGGCTGTACTTGTTGTACAATCACTGGTTCATGCAGACGCTGGTATACACATTCATCATTGTAAATCTTGCTCTGGCTCTCTTTGAGGATCCTGCTGTTGTGCCACTTCCTATATGGGTATGACTTACATTTAAAATGTATTCAGCCAAGCAGTGGTTTAATCATTTATCCAATGTGTATTTCGTTTCAGACCTTTGTGTAGTTTTGTGAATGGGTGGTTGAATATTTCTTGGATGCTCACTGTTTCTATCTTTATTTAACTATAAAGCATGTATTATGCTCTATATTCTGAAATGAAAAATTGCCTATGATTGTGTAAACAGGGAAACTTCCTAAACACTGACACTGTATATTTAACATTTTTATATATAATACATTGTTTTAAATGTTTTAACACTGATTGAATTTGCAATATACTGTACTCTCCAAGTGCATAATTTGGCTAGCAACATAAAAGAGAGCTTTTACGACAT
>NW_015544143.1:347772-369864 GCF_001515605.1 Sinocyclocheilus anshuiensis | reverse complement strand
CACAATGGGATATTTCCTGGAAATTCATGTTCATTGAAAAACAGCTTTTTCATTGAAACACTTTACATAGAAGAACGTCAGGTGTAGTGAAATTCTATAACTTTATGTGTGTGTGCATGTGTGTTGTGTTCTCTAGGCGACTTCTACAATTGAGATCATATGTCTCTCTGCGTTCAGTGTGCGGATGGTACACTATGCCAAAGTCATTCCAAAGGATAAATTCTGGAAGGATCCCAAAAATATCTGCATCATAGTCGTTGTAACGGTAGGCCTCTAATCTAAAATGCATGTTTTAAGCATATTTTTGGACTGTAAATTTCCATTTAATTTACAGGTACATAATTCGTTTTATTTTGTTCATATCATAATGTATTATTCATATAATATAATACTAATGAATCAACCTCAAGTATTCTGTCTGTAAATGCTGAGAAAGTAGTCTTAACATTGTGAAATTAACTTTAGCCCATAGTTTGTCATTCTCAGCAGTTCTGCATGATCACCAGGAAATGTGACGTTCACTGACTATGAGTAGACATTTAGTGAAGCCAGGCAGATGGTTTACAAGTGTCGTGATCTCGCTTGCATACCTAGAAATTTTGGGAGATTTGGAATGCAACTGCATTTTCGTTTCATGACCTTTCTTTACTCTTCCCATCTCACAGCTCTCTTTCATAGATTTGACTATATACGGGGCTCTGAAATCAACTGGCTACTTTGCCATCCGATGGTCGAGGGTCTTCAGACCACTTCTGTTAGTCAATGTTACAGAGGGAAGACAAGTAAGAAAACTACCATCAAAAGAAAATGGATATCATTTTTTATCAATTATGTTTCATGTATTTCCTGCATTATTTAATTAACTTACCAGTTCATTAATTTGTTCTTTTTTATGAAGTGCAGTTATCCATTCAGACTATCTATCTCTCTATCTCTCTCCCTCTCTATCTCTCTCTCTCTCTCTCTCTCTCTCTCTCTCTCTCTCTCTCCAGTCTCTTTCTTTTGGTGGAGTCATGAACACTGACCTTAACTGAGGTAAGTGAGGCCTGCAGTTCTTTGGATGTTGTTGTGGGGTCTTTTGTGACCTCTTGGATGAGTCGTCGTTGTGCTCTTGGGGTAATTTTGGTCGGCCGGCAACTCCTGGGAAGGTTCTCCACTGTTCCATGTTTTTGCCATTTGTGAATAATGGCTCTCACTGTGGTTCGCTGGAGTCCCAAAGCTTTAGAAATGGCTTTATAACCTTTTCCAGACTGATAGATCTCAATTACTTTCTTTCTCATTTGTTTCTGAATTTCTTTGGATCTCGGCATGATGTCTAGCTTTTGAGGATCTTTTGGTCTACTTCACTTTGTCAGGCAGGTCCTATTTAAGAGATTTCTTGATTGCGAACAGGTGTGGCAGTAATCAGGCCTGGGTGTGGCTAGAGAAATTGAACTCAGGTGTGATAAACCACAGTTTTAACAGGGGGGCAAACACTTCTTCACACAGGGCCATGTAGTTTTGGATTTTGTTTTCCCTTAATAATAAAAACCTTCATTTAAAAACTGCATGGTGTGTTTACTTGTGTTATCTTTGACTAATATTTAAATTTGTTTGATGATCTGAAACATTAAAGTGTGACAAACATGCAAAAAAATAAGAAATCAGGAAGGGGGCCAACACTTTTTCACACCACTGTATATATATATATAAAAATCATCAAAAGTGATGATACAAACATTTATAATGTTACAAAATATTTCTGAAAAAAATTCATCTTATTTCCACAAAAAATATTAAGCAGCACAACTGTGTTCAACAATGATAATAAGAAATGTTTCTTGAGCACCAAATCAGCATATTAGAATGATTTCTGAAGGATCCATGTGACTCTGAAGACTAGAAATTCAGCTTTGTCATCACAGGAATTAATTATATTTTAAATTGAAATAATATTTCACAATATTTCCGTGTTTACTGTATTTTTGATCAAATAAATGCAGCCTTGTTGAGCACAAGAGTTTTTTTATTTTTTTTTTTATAAATTACAAAATTTTACAGATCCTAAACTTGGTAGTGTATGTCCTTAGGGCACAAATGTCTCTCCTCCAGTCCCATTCTTTTCTCTTTTTTTTGTAGCTGCGCAGGGCGTTCAGGAGTATTCGGAATGCGCTGCCTCAGATCTCCTATGTTTTTCTCTTATTCATGTTCAGCGTGTTGGTCTTTTCTCTCGTGGCTCTTAAATTGTTTGGGAAAAGGTAACCCTAAATACAGTATCATCCATTTGTACCTCTGGTTTTTCTAGTTATCTCATTTGTGTCTATTGAAAAATAGTTTATTTACCATTAAACTGCTCGTTGTATCTTTTTCTTTTATCCCAGGGGCCTTCTTACCATTGATGGTTCTCCGTATTTCACAGACTATTTGGATATTGTTTTTGATCTTTATGTTTTAGTGACCACTGCTAATAGCCCTGATGTCATGTAAGTCTTAAACTGTTAGTTTTTTTTCTCTCTCTCTCTTTATCCTTTTAAGCTTTTTTTCTCTTTGATGAAATTTGTATTAGTGTGCAATTGTATATTCAGTAGTATAAAAGATTTTCAGCAACCCACAATATGCTTTAAGCATACTATGCAAATGCTTCTGTAATATTGTGTTTATGTTTTCATTGTAGGATGCCGGCATACAACTACAGTGTTTTCTTCACTATTTTCTTCATTCTATACATTGTTATCAACACATATACCTTCATGTCCTTCTTTCTGGCTGTCGTTTACAGTAACTACAAAAAGCACCTTAAGGTATTCACATATTTTTCATGTCAGCATGCAAATTTCTCATGGTATTTGCACATTTACGTTGATCTCATTTTAAAGAAATTATTTACTTTAAAATAAGAAAATCTTGAATTAATATTATTATCTATCTATATATCTATCTCTCTATCTGTCTATCTAGTTCTAGTGAAACGCTGACTTGATTTCTTTCATGCTTTCTAGGAGGAAGTCCGGCAGCTGGTGAAGTCCAGAAGATTTAAGATGTGCCGGGCATTTTCTTTGCTTCAGGAGGCCCGGGGTGAAGGTGGAGAGCCTGTGGTGACCCAGGCCAAATGGAACCATCTGGTTAAACTTGTCAAGCCGAATATCAGTATTTCTCACCGGGAACTGCTCTGGAGCGTCTTAGATGATCAGAATAAAGGACACATAGGTCAGACTGATTTTTCTTTTCTTCAAAAATAGGCACTTAAAAGTTACATTTGACCTCAGTTGTATTGAATTTTCACTTTTCCCCCTTAATCTTCTTTGTGTGAGCAGGAAAGTTTGCATTTGTCCAGCTTGCTGATCTTCTGAGTATTCAGGTGATCACAGTGAAATCACAGCCGCACCCCATTCAAATCTGTTTCCCCTCTATGTATAATTCCCCAGTCAGCAGATTCATCCGCTATGTGGTTCATCAGAGGTACATGGACACAAAATATCTTGCATTGATACTGAGACATTCACTTTTTTTTTTTTACTACAAAGCTGCTTGAGTTCTTTTTGTGACCCAGTTGGACAACCTATTGATGCCGTTTAACATGTTTGTACATGTGCTTCCCATATGGTCATCTGTTTGTTGCATTATGTGTTTCAGAATGTTTGTGTATGTCTATGACCTGATTATCCTGGTGAATGCTGTGTTCATTGGTCTGGATGAGGAGAACCCTGTGGTATCAAATGCTGAGTGGGGTTTTCTGGCTCTTTATATGCTGGAGATCATTCTCAAACTGTACGCTACCGATCCTCGGGCATTCTTTGCTCGACATCATTTCTGGAACTGGTGAGGAGACCTTGTTTTGTATGGCTCACTGAATTTGATCACATAACACCTGTGTGAGCTCACATGAAAACAAATTCAATAAAATCTATCTCTTACAGGTTTGATACCATCATTATTGTGTCTGCACTCTTTGGCACTATCATTAACTCAGCACTCAAACACTGTAAGTGCCCAGTATGAAGCATTAGGAAGGGTATGAAGTATATACTTATGTATTATCGTTACAGTGTACCTGGACATAATGTTGCGTTTTCTAAATGTTATATCAAAGCTGTTAAGTGTGATTATAAGCATACCTTTAAGAAATCCTATTGTCTTTTCTTTGCAATCGATTGACCAAATTTTTGTTTGCAGCTGGTGGTTACACAAGTCGCCAGATTTTGGACATCATTTTCATCTTGAGAGTCCTCCGACTCATACGCTTGGTGGATTCCATTAAGAGGTCAGATAGTTACAGCCAATTGCTAAACAAAAGTGGTTTGTGTGTCTTTTAAATGCTGCCATGTGACATTAAACTAAAAAACTTACCTTTGTAGATTCCGAGCCATCATCAACATTCTTATTAAAATTGGACCAACTATTCTTATATTTGGCCAACTCATAGTGGTGAGTATTTACATATTGTTGAGGGATAGTTGACCCAAAAATGTCAGTTATCATAATTTACTCACCCTCATGTTGTTCCAAACCTATGTTTCTTTCTTTCTTTCTTTCTTTCTTTTTTTTTTTTTTTCTGAACAATAAAAGTCAATGGGTTTCAGTGTTGCTTTGGACCCCATATGAACAAAATACATTTTAAAATATAAAACAGTTATTTTAACTTATATTTTACAATATAACTTTTTTTACTGTATTTTTGGTCAAATAAATGCAGTCTTGGTGAGCATGAGAGACTAAAAAAATAAAAATAAATAAATAAAAAAATCTTACCAACCCCATACTTTTTAATGGATACAATACATTGCTTGCATTATACAGACTATGGCTTAAAAAAAAGTACAAAATGGATGAATGTGTCCCTCTTGGAAAGTATGAAAACCAAAAATGGCCATCCTCTCATTGGTGATCCATCTATTTTGCACCATACCTGGCATCAAGGACACCTTGTACAGTAATAGGGTCTTTAAAAAGCAAGTGGGAGGATGCAGTGCTTGATTTATGACTGCATTAAGAAGGCTGCACCTCATCGAACTGCCATTGTTCCACCCTGTTATGGTCCTGGGACAGAGACATAATCATTTGAAGGGAGGCAGACCCTTCATGCTGCATATTAAACTGTGATTTGTAATGAAAAACTGTCATAATTGATATGTAACAATATGTATAATCCACTGCTGTCCCCTACAGGTGGTCTATTACATATTTGCCATGGTTGGAATGGAATTATTTAAAGGTAAAGTTCAGTTTTTTGAACCTAACTCTACAAGTCCTGATCAAGAGTACTGTGGAAACCCTCTCCTTAAAGGAACCACTTTTGCTAAACTCAACTACTGCAAGAACAACTTCAACAATGTGGTCTCTTCCTTCATTGTCTTGCTGGAACTCACTGTGGTTAATCAGTGGCATGATATCCTTTACAAATACAGATCAAAACGTATTTCTGCTCCAAGGATAATGCTGTGAAACTCTAGACTAATGTCTTTGCAAGTTCTAATAACATCATTATCATGCATTGCTTTTCCCTTAACTCAGCTGTACTGTTGACCAGTGGTTTCACAGCAGTCACACACATTTCAGCCAGAATTTTCTTCGTCCTTTTTCACATTGTGGTCGTCATTATTATAATCAAGTAAGAATATGGACTATCTATTAGAATATTAATATTGTGTTTTGCTTTGAAATACAAATATGCATAATGTGAATAGTGAGCCTAATATTATAATTTTTTCCCCACAGTATTTTTGTAGCATTTATCTTGGAGGCATTCTTGGTGGAATACACAATTGACAAAAGTGACCTGCAGACTTCTCTGGAGAAAAAGATAGAGGAGCTGGAGCTTAATGTTCAACAGTATGTGCCATTTAAACCTGCTATCAAGTTATTTGATGTAAAAAAAAAACCTTTCATGGATGCATATCAGCATAGCATCCTGTTGCTGTTGATTTTGGGTTTAATGGAGGTTTATGTGGTTTTGTGTTTGTCAGGGATGGTGTGGACACTGGTCTTGTAGATGCAATGGAAAGCAATGACAATGAACTAGGTCCTTCTGAAGCTGGCAAACAGAAGCCCTCCCTCATGTTCAAGATTGCTTCAAGAAGTATTTTATTTTATTTTAGAATAGAATAGAATAGAATAGAACAGAAGTATTGAAGGACTACTTTTGCTTTATTTTCCAGGATCCCGAACTGTGGATGGACTTTTGCAGCGGATGTTTGAAACAGATATTCGTCCTGAAGATTTCAACGAGGAAGAGGAGCCAGAAAACATCAACTTCTCAAACCCTGTCTTTGACTCAGTATAACCAACATTAAAAAACATGTGAATATATAAATATAGTTTGTATCAAAGATTCTCTTTATGTATGACATATTTGATAAGATTTATTATAAATACTTCAATATATGGACCACTAATATTCATTTATCAGTTATCAAAGAGTATCATTTGTGTATATGTGTGTGTGTGTGTGTGTGTGCCTATATTACAATGTAGCAACTTTTTTCTATTTTTATAATTTTGTTGAAAAAAGGGAAATAAACTACATGACCAAGACCAACAAGGATTGCTCCAGAGTAAAATTTTGTACACATACCAATTAAAATAGCAATGATAATAAAAAAAAAAATATATATATATATATATATATATATATATATTATAGCGACTCGTTTATATCTAACATATTCCCATAAGAACTAAACTACTATTTATGACTTATAAATTGCTTAGTTATAATGTGCAATGAAGAGTCCACCAGCAGAGAGCGGAATACTGGTTGTATAGCATCAGCTTCGCTGTGGTGGAGGTCAGAGAGGACGAGTGATGTGTGGTGCTGATGCTGGGATCCAGACGGGCGGGGAGCAAAGCAGGGAGCATCCAGCATCCTTAGCAATGGTGGAGAGAAGTCTAAAGAGTATCCTGACGAGGGAAAAGAGGTTATGCGCCTCCAAACATAAGAAAATGAGCAGGTAATAAGCGCTTTATATTTCAATTTCGCTATGACTCAATATGGCTGGTGCTGAGATGCCAGGCCATGTCCTATTGGAGAACCGCTATCATGTTAAAACATCCAACGTAGGAATGTAAATTAAGCCAACTGCATCCGGGATGTCTGTAAATAATATTTTTGGGTGATTGAAAAATACATTATACGCGTTTGCTGAAATTACACGCGCCTGTTGCACCCAGGTGTTGTTTATTGACTTGAATTTTGAGATTGTAGTTCTGTTTGGGTGCGTTTTTCTGTTTGGATCGGTATCTTTACTTTGCCCTAATGAACTTTTCAGGGTTTTGTCATCTTAGAGACTTTTCTCTAATTTTGATTTGTTGACTAGTTTATGTAAGCATACAAAATGCACACTGACAACGGGTGTAGCCAGGAGGTGAAACAGCAAATCCTACTATGGCCAAGGCAAAGCCAATGAATAATAATAAGGTCATTCTGACGTTGCTTGTTAACCTTCCTTGATTGTAATTAATATTCATAAGCTAAGCGTTTCTCACAGTACGATTCGTTAGTTCACTTGCGCAGCTTCTGTCTATCACCCAATCACGGAGCTATACGAGACGAACGTCACGCAACGTAATGAATATTCATGTACCAAGCGTCCTCTACAGATTGTACAGAGTCACTGCATGGGTGTTTGACGCGCTGCAGTGCGGACCAGCGCAAAGGATGCGCGACCGGACAGTTGTGTTCAGTGAGAGCGGTGTCGTTTATTTATCAAAATGTATTGGATGTATCGAACGTCTGGGTAGAATAATATTGATGTATATAATTCTCTGAGGTTTAAGCTGTTTTCACTATGATGCCAAAAGAGCGCGTTGATACGGCGAATTAGAGCACGTCACCTGCCAGATTTGTTTATTTGCTTTAACCTTGGACCTTTGTGTCATCAATATATGCTGCATGGTTTTTATATTAAAGGCGTGATGTTTGCGATTAGATAACCAAGTGAGCTTCCAGTGGGTGTTTTGTGGTAGTCCACTGGCTTGCAGTGCATTCATTATCAGTGTGATTGAGAAATGTTTTAAGTTACACAGTACAGATAAATATTTTAATTTGCGTTTTTCTTAATAGTGAAACCGCTATTTATTTTAACACCTGTGGACAGAATTTTAGCTAGATGGAGCATCAGTAACAAAATGCACAAATCAGGCGGTTTATGGTTTTAAAAACGGTCCCAGCTGATGGTTTGTGTCACTGCGAGGTCCCAAATGAAGATTTCTAAACGACGGAAAGGACTGACTTTGCGTAGTCTGTGTGCCAGGTAGGGTGAGAGCATCCAAATGTATTTTAAAATAGGGAATTGCCTTTTTTTTGTTTTGTTCTGTTTTTTACTAAAGCATGTGAAATAATCTGGAGTAAGGATTGCAATGAAATGTTAAGTCTTATGTAAGCCAGAAGTTGTTATGCAGTGGTCTGTTAAATATTGTGTACATTTCCTACAAACTTTACTCCAACTCTGTGACATAAGAGGGAATGGGGTAAGATGTGCCATCCTCACAATTTTTGCATCCAGATATTTTGACAGGGTCCATCATATACGTCTTCTTGTGATTGAGTGAAAGGTGTGTGTGTGTGTGTGTGTGTGTGTGTGTGCGTGCGCGTTTTTGTGACAAATGAGGACATAAATTTGTATAATGACAAAGGTATGACATAGGTATTACAAGGAGAAGGTGACTTTTCAGGACATTACCCCATGTCCCCACTTTTCAAAACGCTTACAAATCACACAGAATGGAGTGTGTTAAAAATCTGAAATAGCACAAAGTTTCCTGTAAGGGGTAGGGTTGGTGTAGGGCAATAGAATATACGGTCTGTACAGTATAAAAACCATTACGCCTATGGGATGTCCCCACTTTTCACAAAAACAAACCTGTGTGTGTGTGTTTTAGGTTTTCAAAAGTGTGTTTTTGCATGTGAAAGTCAATTTTCTACATGACAGGTAAAATAACTTTTATGTCAAACCAAATTTACTTATACTTAGTTTTTTAGGCATTTAGGTATCTAAGAAGATTTGAAAAGTTTTTTTTCCCCCACTTTGTATTTTATTACAATAAATAAATACATTTGGAAATAATTCCACTGCACTGAAATATTCAGAATAGTAAACCTTTGTTTTAAACCTTTCTTTAAGAAAGGGATAGTGCGTTATTAATTATTTATTTTAAATACATGACAATACAAAACATGGGCCTTTTTTGAGAATTCATATTATTTCTTCTCAGCTTATTTGGAAAACTAAAGGAAAATTGGCACAGCCTACCCCCGCTCTCCCTTATGCATTTGAACACAACATTTCTGCATTTACGAAAGCATTATATGTATTTACTGTCTGTCTTTTTCATTGGCCCGTATGTGTCCAAGTGTGCTGTAATTTGTGTATGTATCTGTGTCCATTTCACTGTGTTGCACATCAGTATCTTTTGTTTTCTTCAGTTCACAGGGCTTTCGTAACGGCGATGTCTTTTCGTAATGTCAAGTCAAAGACACATTTTTTTCATTTTGCGCATCAGCTTATGATTCAATAATGCATGTATCACCTTTCTCTGGGACATTGAGTGCAAACTGACCTTTGTGACATTCATCCTTAAGGATTGAGTTTCTGTCTGACCAATGCTTGCCTTAAGATGGATGGTGAGTGTCATAATAGTCAAAAGAGGAACTGCTGACGGTTTGAGATCATCGGCCACTACTGACCGATGTGCCAAATCCTTGATAACTAGCACAGAGAAGGAAAACAAAACAGCCGTAACGTCATATCAACGTCTGCATCAGCTCAAAGTGCTTAAAACCAATTGCTTGTTAAGTATAATCCATCTCTTCTCTTGTTTTTCTGGCTTGTAGGCTGGCAAAGGAGGGTTTTGGCGTCGACTAAATTGGTCAATTGCAAGATATTTGTCAGAGACGTAAGGTTTTTGAAGAGATTTGTGAACATGGTGAGAGAGTTACACCGTCCTTCATAGCTCCCCCCTCTCCCTTCCTGGAAATGTGGCTGCACTTCACTTATCAGAGTTTGATCACAAAATGGCTGTTGACGCTTCCCTTCCCTGGGATTCAGAGGAATTTAAATTATTATTCTTTGTTAATGAAGGTGACTTGAATGAAACCCCCTCTGCTTTTCGCTCACCGTAACCTCACATCCCATGGGTCCCCTGGAACGAAACTGAGAGAAAAGCTCACATGCAGATTAGCGGGAATACAAGCCATGCGATTGAATGCTTTAGTTGTTTCGCCAGCATTATGGCCTGTGTGCGAACAACACCCGTAAGACTGTTCGGAACCTGCTTGTTAGTTAGTCGCTTGTAAGGGAGAGGGTAGATAGCAGCTAATGTAGAAAATATCAAGGATATCTGTCTGTCCTTTGGCCCAAGGTGGATTCCATTTGTAATGGGAATGAAGCAATAGTATTTCCACACATTGGCAGACCTTTTACACTTTGGGTTGCAAAGATGTTTCTCATGCAGTAAAAAAAAAAAATCACCAAATATGGTCACAATAGAGTGCAAAAGTCAGTCTAGTACCCGCAGTAAAAAATCCCATTAATTTTCTCCATAGGGGAATGATAACTTAAAAACCTTTAAAGACAGACCTGTGAGCATCAAGATTGATAACCAGTGGTATATGCCTTTGTTGAAGCCATCAGCCCCCATTATTTCAACTTTTTTTTAAATAATTGTGTATAACAGCAAAATTCCTGGTGAAAACTACATTACCCCTGATTATTATTATATATATATGGTGAAAAACTAATATATCTAATGGGACATTTCATGTAATTTTAAAAACTGTTAAATGCACAGTTTTTTGGAAGTGAAAAAGAACAAATAAAAAAAGTATTTTGGTATATAAACATTATTACAGTTCAATAATTGTTTTACTGTAAATTTAATTGAAATCTGTAAAACTTAAAATTCTGCTACCATATTTTTTACAGTAAAATTCTGGCAACCACTAACAGTTTCAGTAAAAAAAAATTACAGTACATATTTTGCAATAAATCTTTGCATAAGTCACTTTGGATAAAAGCGTCTGCTAAATGATTAAATATAAAATGTAAATGTAAAATATGTTGTTTCTTTAAATCAATAGTTTTATAATTTTCCAAAGGTTTTATTTTTTTATTTTATGTCATTTGCAATGCTTCATAGGATTGTAGGATTTCATCATTAAAGGGGTTAAGTACACAGTCTTATACCCTTTGTTATTTTGTCCGATGTTGTGATTCACCTCGTAGCTCGTCGGTTTGGTTCATGGCTTATAACTCTTTAACAAAGAATTTTTTTAATCCCTATGGGAAAAATGAATGGAAAAAATACTTCCGGAACCAAGGTCGTTGAAAACATGGGCGGTCTCTGTTTCACAAATAGCAATTGATGATTGGCTGTGAATGAAAAGATGGGAAAGTGAGGCATGAGATATCATGGTCAAAACCAAGATAAATAGCTACATTCTTCTACAATATATTCACAACAATGTAGCTACAATAAAGAGCTCATTGATAACTTGCCACTGCAGGGTGTGGAAATGCTGGCTTAATGAACTTCAGTTGTATCTCAGTGTTCAGAAACCAACGCATAGTGATTAAACTCTTCACTGCTTACATTCCGTTGCCAACTCATGTGCATTCGGACCAAACAAGCTTTCAGTCTTTTATATATTTGTTAACTGCATCATTCATCCTTGCCACTGCCTGTACAACATTCAGACTTTCAACTTCCAGTCGTTTTCCCCAAATCTCCAGATCAGTGCAGGTGTCAGGAACTTGGCACATGAGTTGGCAATATTACGCTCTGTCACTCTTCTTTGTCTACCTTATATCATAGTGCAGTTTGTTCCTATATTGTCTGTAGAGCACTTCTCTAAGATGCTGCACTAGAGACTTCAGTTCTTGACGGATGCTGGGCTGGGCATGAGTTAGCGATTGAGCTACTGAATCTGAGCCGAGCTGGGCCCTGCATGTTTAACCAACGAACCAATGGTGCTGCATGCCAAATAGCATGTTATTGGGTTTTAATATGCATCTTAACCTTAGTTCTAATATGCTCTTAACCTTAGTTTATTAGAATGTAACTCCAAAATTGAACCTTGGAGTAAAGTTTCTGTGCTCTAATAAGCATTTAGAGTCTTAATTTAGTGCTGAACTTCATTTGTGCTAAAAGGCTGATGTTGATGTTTAATGTAAAAGTGGGACAATGGCATTTAAGTCTTTAAAAACTGAATGACTGACCAATACAATTTATTATAAATCATCTGGTTTTAGAATTAGAGATTGACGGATATAGTTTTTTATGACCGTTGCCATTTATATTTGTTTTTAACAGTTTTTTTTTTTTATTAATTGTTCTATTTGTGCTTTCTGACTCAATGCTAACTAGGCTACATTGTGTTTAATAATAGTAATAATAATAATAAAATGTCATATAATTTATTCAATAAATACATTAAAATATTCAGTTACTTTACATATAAAAGTTTTTTAAAGTTTGAATGCTGTTTTTGAAAACCAGATTCCGTTGTGCTGTTTATTGGTAAACTTTAAGCTCTGATAGCTGATTTTAAAAAAAGTGTGAGTATATGTATAAAAAACAAAATAATAATAATACATTTGTCAAACTGATTATCGATCTGACTCTTTTTACAGTGGGAGTAGTATTTGGCCTTGTTACTTTAGGGATGCACGATATATTGGTTATTAGCTGATACTGGATATTCACGGTATTTGTACATGTTTGTTTTCCCTATTTTAACATTAAAATTCACTCAGAGTTAACCTTTAAAAACACTAAAATAATTGAATAACTGTTAAATTGAGCTTTAGACAATCTCAAATTGAATCTGTTTTTTATATATATACTGTATAATATAACTTTGTGTTGCTCAAATTTGCTTGTAATATTTTAAAATTACTGATTTTAGTTTTTAGTGTTTTGTTTTTAATTTATTTAGACAAAATAGTATATAATTGTAATCAACCATTTGCCGTTGACCATAATGGCTTATCCATATCAGACAGAATTTTAATGTCAGTGTGTCCCTTTTTGGTCTAGCTTGGGATTTGAATACCATTGCTGTAGGGCAATAAGATAAATGTGTTAATTTCAATAAATTGTTAATGAATATTTTCGGTGTTCTGATGATGTCTTCTGTTTAAATCCTATGAGAAATGCCCAGCACGCTTACAGTAATGGAACTGTTTTAGTATCCCCTGTTTGTACACTTCATAAGCTACTTGGCATCTATACAGTAGCATGTGGTGTTAGAAATATCCTCACAGTTTGTTTATGCGGGCTAGTGCGTGTCATTTCTTCTTCATTCACATGATTTCTAGACTTTTCTCCTCTGTCTATGGCTATTTTATTTGCGCAGGTATTTGGGTCAAAAAGTATGTGGGTCAATGGATGTGCCTAGCAGACCTTTTCTTTGTCTGCTAACAGCATAGTAACATTAAAATGCTCAGAGTATATTTTGCCTCTTGAATTTGTATCAGTAATTAACTGCAGGAATAAATTGGTTTTATCTCATAACTACTTTCTTAAATCACACATTCCAAAGATAACGGCTTTCTTTGGAATGTTAGCGTTTGTTGAAGTTTGACTGGCCACTGCATGTAGAAGCCAGCTCAACTGACCAAAAGCATGATAGCAATGAATAGGTAATTTAACACATTTTGGTGGCTTTTCACAGATAAATGGATCGTTTAAGCTGGGGGCTGCCAGAGTGCTCTCAGGGTTGCAGTGCCTAGCGCCAGCTCTGCAGGACAACGCCAACATGAACGGCACTGCAGAGCAGCAGGACATTCTGCCCCCTAACTGCATGGTCAAAGAACGATGGAAAGTGGTAGGTGTTCAGAAGATCTATACATGACATTTGTATACATACAGGGATGCACAGTAATGCACCAAGATAAATATAACAATACAAAACATCCTGTGTGCTTTTGCTTTTTTTTGATTAGTGACCTAAAAGTAGCACAGAATCCTAAGTAGTATTTATTGTCTTTTGTTATGTTTCTTTGCATTAAAAAAAACAAAAAAAAACCAATGTCTGAATGTCTGGATTTTTTTCTGAGGTTTGGAGTGTTAAAAAAACATAAGGAATGAAAATAATTATTAAAATGAACTTTAGTTAATGAATTAGTATTATTACAATACCTTTCAAAAGCTTGGGGTAACAATTTTCTTTAAAGAAATTAATACTTTTATTAATCAAGGATGTATTAAATTGATCAAAAATGGCAATAAAGACAAAAAAAATCCTGTTTCAAATAAATGCTGTTCTTATGAACTATTTATCAAAGAATTCTGAAAAAAATGTATCATGGTTTCCACAAAAATATTAAGCAGCACAACTGTTTTGATAATAATAAGAAATGTTTTTTGAGCAGCAAATCAGCCTATTAGAATGATTTCCGAAGTGACACTGAAGACTGGAATAATGGCTGCTAAAAATTCAGCTTTGCAATCATAGAAATAAATTACATTTTAAAATATATTCAAATATATATAAGGTTATTTTATATTGTAATAAATGTTCATAATATTACTGTTTTTACTATATTTCTGTTCAAATAAATGCAGCTTTCGTGAGCATAAGAGACTCATTAATATATATAAAATTATTTAATTATATATTATTTATAAATGTAATTTATATAATTCATTCATATATTAGTTAATATGCTATGTTGAAGATTTTCAGTAAAATTACATATATAGGTGCTTATATAGATGAAAATATATATGTGTGTTTCAGACACGTATCTTTTCTCCTGTTCTGAGTAGATTATGTAACAGTAAAACTAATCGCACTTTTGACCCCAATCACTGGGACTGTCTTGCCAAGAGACATTACAGAGAGATAAAATTCCACAAAATTCCCAGTACAAAGGAGAAGAGAATCTTCTCACATTACTGCTCAATTCCAGCCTGAGTAAATGGGCTCTTGACTTCGAGAGGACTAGGGGAGAGAGTGACATTACTGGCTGTCAAATAGACGGGATGATTTATGAGTCATTTGAAATGAGAAAACTTCTGCTTTGCTTTCTCTGTTGTCTATTGGAAATGCATTAGTCTGTATTGTGAAATCTGTAACACATTTATGCAAAGCTGACTAATGTTTGTCTGCAGTGGGACTGCTGCACTATTGCGTATACCCTGATCAATAGATGTGCCCTCTAAATTGGTAATCAATGAAACAAGGATTATTCACATAGGCTATACACGATCATGCACATGTTTATGTTACAGTGTTATTTGTTGAGTTTGTTGTTTGAAATGTCAGGAGAGTGAAATCAAGGTATTACTGAGGCACTTGAAATGCAGATATTACAAAGGGCTTTTTAATGTTTCCCAAATGCTTTGTCTAAAAAAAACGCTTTGAAAGGCTGCGTGCATTTTTATGAGATCATCAAGCATTGACGGCACTTACATTGGGAGGAAAACAACTGTTTCTCGCACTTCAGGTTTCATACCTGAAGCCATTAGTAAATGAAACACACAAAAAATGTAGATAACATCCTGTTGTGTTTTTTTTTTTATGTCCAGCTGAAGAAAATAGGTGGAGGGGGGTTCGGGGAAATCTACGAGGCGTTGGACCTGCTGACTCGGGAGAATGTGGCGTTAAAAGTGGAGTCAGCTCAACAGCCCAAACAAGTCCTGAAGATGGAGGTGGCAGTTCTGAAGAAACTACAGGGTAAGGCATGGTCATCATTAGCTGATGGTATTTCGGGGCAGTATCAACATCACTTTGACATTGACAAGACATCACATTGTCCAGTAGCTGAGTAGCTGTCCAGTATTATTCCCCACAGAAATACTCAGGGTCATTCGTGTTATGAAGTACCTTTTGACCTCTTAAAACTGTTTTTGTTATAATTTAAAGAAGTGTTTACTCTAAAATTGTATACCGGGCTTTTAGAATATGCTCTGCATAAACTCAGACACTTCTGATTCAGTCACTGCAGTTCAGAAGTTTAATTATTCAGCAAACACGCATTTAATTGATCAAGTAAAGACATTAGGTACAAAAGATTTTCATTTCAAATAAAGGCTGTTCTTTTGAACCTTTTATTCATCAAAGAATCCTGAAAAAAAGTATTGCGGTTTCCAAAATAATATTAAGCAGCACAATTGTTTTCAATATCGATAATAATAAGAAATGTTTCTTGAGCAGCAGATCAGCATATTAGAATGATTTCTGAAGGATCATGTGACACTGAAGACTGGAGTAATGCTCTGGCATCATAGGAATAAATTACAATTTAAAATATATTCAAATTGAAAACGTAATCGTAAATCGTAGTAATGTTTCACAGTATTACTGAATATTTACTGTATTTTTGATCAAATAAATGCAGCCTCTGTGAGCTTAAGAGACGTAAAACATTAAAAAAAATCATACTGACCCCAAACATTTGAATGGCAATCTGTATTTTTAACCATCTATTGAAATGTTTATATTACCATACTGGTTTCTTTTTATCTTATCCATTTCTATTATTTACTGATGTTTGGTCTGTTGTTTTCCTGTCAGAAATGATGTAACTTTCTGGAGGATGATTTGGTTAGTTAAAATGATATCACAGAGGACTCACAGGATAAAAAGTGATATTGAGGACACAGGAAAAACCTATAAATTGATTTCTAATTAAGATAGTAAAACATGTATTGTTTGAATCATTTCAATTATAGAAAAGAATCAGATTGAAGAAACAGGTGCCCTGTTGTGTTTCAAAGGCTTAATACTAAATGATTTATGCTAGTGGCGTTTTATTTTATACAGTATTTAGTTGACATCATCATGACTGAGGCATTTATTAAAATCTGTAAAGACTGACCATCCCATCAGAGTGGACCATGTGTGGCACATTGTATATTTAGCACTGTGAATGAAGCGGCAGTAACACAGCCTACGTGACTACAAACATGTGAAGCGGCCTACAGATCATACAGCCAAGCATACACACACTTATTCTGATGATTCAGTTCAACCATTAGTCATCAGAAAGAAATAAAAAACAACTAAATATGAAACTCATCATACTATAATACAGATTAATTCGTAACAAAATAAAATGAAATATTATTTAAAAAATATATACAAAATGATATTAGGTATATATAAATTGCTGAAATTATTTTTTTTACATTTATTTTACATTTAGTATTTACTCAAACTCACAAAATACAAAAAATATTTTTGACACCAGTGTTATTTTAGTATTATTTCTATAATATTATAGTATATATTAATATTTTGAATTAAAATTTATTTTTTGTCATTGTCATTATTGTCATTGTAATTTTAGATTAAGGTTTATTCATTAAGTTTTTTGTCATTTTTATTAGTTTTAGTTTTTTAATTATTTCTATTTTGCTTTCATTTATTTATTTTTTATTTTTTTGATTTTAGAATTTAAAATTATAAAAATGAACGTTTAATTATTTTTGTTACTTGCCAAGGCAACATTTCTAATTTTCTTTTAAGTTTTTTGAAGTTTTTAAATGTATATTAATATTTTATTTTATTGCAGCTTTCAATTAAAAAGCTTTCAGTTAAAAATTATTTGAATGGTTTTAGTTTTAGTTAACAATAACGACACTGACTGACACATCTGTCAGTAGATTTTGGAAGATTTTTTTTGTGAATATAGTGAATATAGTTATCTTTGTACTTGGTCTTTTAATTACCCTGACCAATAATGTAATTTTTAAAATATTTTGATAAATGACCTGCCCATGTGTTATGTTATTTTCTTTTTTAGGTAAAAACCATGTGTGTAAGTTCATAGGCTGTGGGCGAAATGATAAATTCAACTATGTCGTCATGCAGCTGCAGGTAAACGATTCTCTATCATAACTAGTCGCATATACAGTAACATCAAATCTCATCAACACCAATGCAAATAAGTAACCCTTAACTAGATTGGTGATTTATATTTCAGTCAAAGATTGAGGAACATTTTATGGTAGATCACCATCACATGCAGTTTTCTCTGAAATACTGTGACTGTGTACTACTGGTGATATGGAGGTGTGAGGGCTTCAATTACACTTTGTTATCACTCTCAGGGTAGAAACCTGGCAGATCTCAGGCGAAGTCAGCCACGTGGCACCTTTACCATGAGCACAACCCTCCGCCTGGGAAAACAGATTCTAGAATCAATAGAGGCCATTCACTCTGTTGGCTTTCTCCACCGAGACATCAAACCGGTAATGTTTAATAGCTTTCCTGTAATTGCCTTCTGATTGTGTGTAGAATAATAATACAATGCATTGCTGTCATTAGGTTTCCTGAAGTGATTTTATTTATTAAGGATCTTTGGATTTTCTTTCCAGTCAAATTTTGCCATGGGAAGGCTGCCTTCAACATACAGGAAATGTTATATGCTAGATTTTGGGCTTGCACGACAGTATACAAACACCAATGGAGAAGTCAGACCGGTATGTCACAATTTAATTCAGTATTTTTTAATACCTTTCAGTATAAATCATTGTAGATTTAATTATTTCATGGTTAACTTTTGTTGTATGTGTTTAATAAGGGTACATGATTCCTGCACTGCAATCAAATGTGACATTTCTGTCATTCAATATTATTGATTACAATACTACTGAGATAATAAGTTGTCTTTTGATTGCCCCTGAAGGTCTGGTTTTATTAAGAAGCACCTGAGATTTATTTGAGCAATAAAAAGCTTTTTTCACTGTAAGAGTGCAGGCTCGCAGAGAGACGAGCTGAAAGCTCATGAGAGGTTTACAGAGCTCTCTGAATCAGACACTGGGCTGTTTCCTTTTTTAGCTCATCACAAAGAGCTCTTCATTCGCACATGTTCCTCTCTCCTCCATCTTTCACACTGTCTCTCTATTTCTCTGTACATGCAGGATTTAGTGCAGCGGTATGAATATTTAATAAGATTGCATGCATCAGTGAGCAATGCCCCCAGGTTCAGTCTGAGAGGGTGTAATATTTTCAGCCCTCTCTCTCTCTTGTTCAATCTCTCTACTGTATATCCCCCTCATTCTCTTTCGCCTTTCATTTCTGCACAGCTGAGTCAGCTGTACTCATCGATTCAGGCAGGAAACTGAACGTCATTCGTTTATCCATCCATATCTGTCTGTCTGTCTGTCTGTCTGTCTATCTATCTATCTATCTATCTATCTATCTATCTCGATCTATCTATTTTAGTTCAGTGCTGAAGCATTGAAGTGGTTTGGCTGTGTTTTTCTCGTGCAGTCTTCAGGAACTGTTGTCTTTCTGAAGCAGATTGAAATTTTGGTTTGAGCTGATTCAAAACCACCTCTCCAAATCAAATAATAACTTTAAAATATTAAACAAATAACAAAACAGGATTAAAACCAGGCTGTAATTTTACTGTGAAGAAATTTATTTGCTTTGATTTTTCATCCATTCTGTGGTGCATCACATTTATGGGATATGAATAAATAATTTCAGGTTTATAAATATTTTTGGTGTCCTCAGAACTGTAAATGTCACCTTCTGTTGAATGCGTTCAGTGTGAATAGTACAATTGAGTCATGCTGACATGTTTGTTTATTTCTTTGTTCATATTTGTTGATGTTATATCTTTTTAATTGTACTCTGGTACTGTTTTGTTGTACTATCATTTTCTATGGACAGCATTTGAAGTGGATTGCATGGGGTCATTTGTATAATTTTGCCTGGTGCATTATTTTTGCTTTTTCTTTTGTTTGACCATCTTGTCTTATTTTTGCAGTTTTCGTTTGGGGTTTTAAGTTATGACGTGCATGTCTGACGTATTTCTCCATCTGTTCCCTTCTCATGTATATATATATATATATATATATATGTGGAAGGAATAAGACAGGAAAAGCAAATGTTTATTGGAATAAAAAATAAATTGAATGAAATTAACTGAAAGTTGTGCACATAATATTCATTCCACATATAATTTCAAGTTTGATTCTTAATCATGTTCTAATCCAAAGAAAAGCTGATTTAATATAATATGTAATACATTTAATAAGTCCATTAAATAAATTCATGTCGAATAATTCTTGTGAGATTTACCTTTATGTTCAGCAAAAGTGCAGTCTTTATAATTGCCAATAAAACAGTGAACACGACAAGAGAAAATTATCTGCATCTAAATGAAATGTCATTTGTTCTGAAACAGATGCTACTTGTCACGTCATTTAGTTCATCAAAAATAAATTGGAGCAGGTTTGTGAGAGAGACCCATTGGGACTCGTAGACACACATGCACGCACAGACACACAGGTACATTTACGTGATGGAAGGTGTTTACCTTTTGCGTTGCGTGTTCACTGTTCTGTAGTAATGTAACACCATGTTCAGTCACTTGGCAAAGACATGGCGCCTCTTCTTTCCGAGTGTGTTGTGCACTGTTTGTCTCTCTCCTGTTGCTACTGTAATGAAAGTTATAATGCATAAAATTATACAGTAATGCACAGTAAAAAAATATTCTGATTTGTTTTGATTTACCCTAATACATAGTACCAATTCTACTGTAAGTACATTACAGATAACAAAACTTAAAATGCATTTATCGCTAACAGATTTTCCTAATACATATCTGCTTTCAGCCCAGAACTGTTGCAGGATTTCGAGGGACTGTTAGATATGCATCTGTGAATGCACATAAAAACAAAGTGAGTGCTTAATTTAAGTCAACTTACTGTGAACTTATATCAAACAATTTATTTTACAGAAGATAAAATCATCTAATGCTTATTTAATAGAATTCTTGTGTTGTTTTTACAGGAAATGGGGCGCCATGATGACTTATGGTCATTGTTTTACATGCTGGTTGAATTTGCTGCTGGACAGCTGCCGTGGAGGAAAATCAAGGACAAGGTGCTCTGACGTTCCTTACCTGGTTTGAAAATTAGTGTTTATGTCTTATGTTTTATTCAATTTGTTTATTACTTTTTTTTAAGTTTTATTCTGTATCAGACCACCATTGTTGAAATCTACTGTTTGCATCTGCATCATTTAGGAGCAGGTTGGTCAGATCAAGGAGCGCTTTGATAATAGGATGCTGCTTAAACACATGCCATCAGAGTTTAATGTCTTCCTGGAGCATGTTTTAGGCCTTGACTACTACACCAAACCTGACTATCAGGTACGTAGACTAGAAGCATTTTATCGCTCTCTCTCGCACTCTAAATATATAATATTTGCAGTGAAATGCAGTGCTTTTCTGAAATGTTCTTATATATAACATGTAATATTTCAAAGGCAGCATTACATGAACAAATTTCATTATACAGGTATGAATGGTCTTTTGTAAGGTGTTCTCTGTGTCTGTGTCAGCTCCTGATGTCAGTGTTTGAGAACAGCATGAAAGAACGCATCGTCACAGAGAATGAGCCATATGATTGGGAGAAAAGTGGGACGGACTCCATGATATCTGCCACCACGCCGACAGCAGCGCAGCAGAACACACGGCCTACAGCGGCTATGGTTGGGTAAGAACTGCATGCATGTGTGAACACATCACGTGTATATGCCTGTGGACATGTGACTCTATCTAGTCCTGTGGCTCAGTGGTAGAGCATTGTGTTAGCAGCGCAAAAGGTTGTGGGTTCAATTCCTAGGGAACACACATACTGGTAAAAAATGTTTAGCCTGAATGCACTGTTAGTCGCTTTGGATAAAAGCGTCTGCTAAATGCATAAATTATTATTATTATCTATCTACCTATCTATCTGTCTATCTATATATATATCATTCTGCTTTATTGTTCACAAGATCCTCTTGTACTGTAACTAGGGATGCACCGATGCAGGCCCGGTTCTACGGGGGTGCTAAGCACCCTCAAACGAAATCAAAAGCACCCTCAGTTAAAGCTGTATTAATGGCATTTTATTGCAGATTTGGCAAACTATCCAGTGCGCTCTCAGTTGCATTATCATCAACATACAGCGAATTACACAAAACACTTATTACAACTAACAGTAAACAAATATACAGATCTCATGCACATATAACACATGTGCCAGGGGGTGCTTAATAAATTGACAAACTTTAAATCCGAAGAACTGCGTGCTTTCATTACCCATATAACGTTAGCTCCGACGTAGACTAGAAAACCCATCAAAATAAGAGTCCCGCCTTAGTAACGG
>NW_015544143.1:346620-346964 GCF_001515605.1 Sinocyclocheilus anshuiensis | reverse complement strand
CAGCATTGAGCAATGTAGCCAATCACAGACATATCTGTTGATTTCTTGAATCAGAGGCGTTTAAGTTCAAATCCACTCACCGCTCAAATCGCTGGAGTTTTTGTTCAGGTATTGTGTTCAGCATGAATCATCTCATTATATCAAAGTGTTGACGCGATGTAAATAAGAGATTCGTTGTGCAGTGTAGAGAACTTTATTGATAATAACGCATCTTTGTGAGATCGCGATGTACTATGATGAGTGACAGCTTTTTAGTGATTATGAATGGAGCGCTCTTTTGTGCCATAGCAACAGACGCCACTTATATATACTGTATATATATATATATATATAGAGAGAGAGAG
>NW_015544143.1:302949-346588 GCF_001515605.1 Sinocyclocheilus anshuiensis | reverse complement strand
TTAAACTTACAAAAAATATTAAAATGTATACAAAAACAAATTAGAAGATTAATCATAATAAAGTCTGTTACAATAGAGAAGGTTTAGTATGTATTTAATTTTACATTTGTTTGCTTTATTTCTGTACCTGAAATGATGATGATGATGTTCGTCCATCGTTTTCGAAGAGGACCTAGACATCTAACGGGTTGTGGGCTGTCCACGGTGTGTCCGCAGGTGGCTGGTAAGGCCGATACGGGCACGGAATGATCTGCCGCATGTCGGGCAGACATGTGTGGGCACCACTGTTGCAGCATTTGCAGCTCTGGCTTTACGGAGTGCTCGCTTCTCTTGTGCTATAGTTGTCCTTCTAGCTTCAGATGTCTGGCAGCCTTGGTGGATCAGCATGCGCCATGTCGATCGGTCTTGTGCCAGGGTTTCCCAGGAGGGTGGTGTCAATATCCAGGGACTTGAGAGAGGTCCATCGTTTTCGAAGAGGACCTAGACATCTAACGGGTTGTGGGCTGTCCACGGTGTGTCCGCAGGTGGCTGGTAAGGCCGATACGGGCACGGAATGATCTGCCGCATGTCGGGCAGACATGTGTGGGCACCACTGTTGCA
This sequence comes from Sinocyclocheilus anshuiensis, assembly GCF_001515605.1. Classification (NCBI taxonomy): domain Eukaryota; kingdom Metazoa; phylum Chordata; class Actinopteri; order Cypriniformes; family Cyprinidae; genus Sinocyclocheilus; species Sinocyclocheilus anshuiensis. The sequence goes on along the minus strand of NW_015544143.1, from coordinate 345,988 downwards.
GCATTTGCAGCTCTGGCTTTACGGAGTGCTTGCTTCTCTTGTGCTATAGTTGTCCTTCTAGCTTCAGATGTCTGGCAGCCTTGGTGGATCAGCATGCGCCATGTCGATCGGTCTTGTGCCAGGGCTTCCCAGGAGGTGGTGTCAATATCCAGGGACTTGAGAGAGGCTTTCAGCGTATCTTTGTATCACTTCTTTTGTAACCCTGTGCGATCGCTTTCCTTGAGACAGCTCACCATAGAAGAGCTGTTTGGGTATGTGGTGGTCTGGCATCCTTACAACATGGCCTGCCCAGTGTGTCTGGGCTTTCATCAGTAGGGTGTGAACTGACGGCAGGCCTGCTCTGGAGAGGACTTCTGTGTCTGGCACCTTGTCCTGCCACCTGATCCTCAGAAGTCTGCAGAGGCAAGTCGTGTGGAAGTGGTTCAATTGCCTAGCGTGCCTCCTGTATACAGTCCAAGTCTCACTGGCATACATCAGGGTAGTCAGCACTACTGCCCGGTAGACTTTAAGCTTTGTAGCAAGGCTTATTCCACGGCGGTCCCACACGTTGGTCCGCAGTCCGCCGAATGCAGAGCTTGCCTTGGCAATTCTGCAGTTGACTTCGATGTCAATTGTCACTGCGCGGGAGAGGGTGCTGCCAAGGTATGTAAATGGTCCACTGCTTGCAGCTTTTATCCCTTCACTTTGATGGTGGGCTCTTCGTATTGGGCTTTCGGAGCTGGCTGGTGCATCACTTCGGTTTTCTTTGTGTTAATAAGGAGGCCGAAGTTGTCGCATGCTGCTGTGAATTTGTCCATGCTGGCTTGCATTTCCTGCTCTGATCCAGCATTCAGGGCACAGTCGTCAGCAAAAAGGAGGTCTCGTAGCACAGTCTCCTTTATCTTGTTGACAGCCTGGAGTCTTCGCAGGTTGAACATTTTCCCATCTGTCCTATATCTCAAGCTGACTCCCAAGGAACTGTTCTGAAAGGCGTCTGACAGCATGGCTGAAAACATCATGCTGAACAGGGTCGGTGCCAACACGCACCACTGCTTGACGCCGTTTGTGATGGGAAAGGCCTCTGAAGCTTTTCCGTCGTCCAGAACACGAGCCGTCATGCCATCGTGGAACTGACGTACCATCAGAATGAATCTGTCAGGGCACCCAAACTTCGACATAAGCGCATTATCTTTATTATTTATTATTAATTATTAGACCTTCGTGACTGACATTGTCAAAAGCCTTGGTGAGATCCACGAAGATGGTGCACAGTTCACGATTCTGCTCTTGACACTTCTCCTGGAGCTGTCGGGCTGCGAAGATCATGTCCACCGTGCCACGCTCTTTACGGAAGCCGCACGCTCTCGGGTAGTAGACCCTGTTCCAGGTGGTCAGTCAGGCGATTCAGCAACACTCGTGCAAGGATCTTGCCTGCAATGGAAAGCAGTGATATTCCTCTATGATTATCGCAGACTTGACGATTTCCTTTCCTCTTATAGAGGTGTACAATGGACGCGTCTTTCAGTTCCTGAGGAATGGATCCTTGATTCCAGAAGGACTGGAACAGCTGAGTGAGTTTGTCGACAAGCACTGCACCACCAGTCTTATAGACTTCCGCTGGGATCGTGTCAGATCCTGGGGCCTTGCCACTGGACATCTGGCTGATGGCCTGTAAGGTTTCAGTCTCTGATGGTGGGACGTCCAGGCTGTAGTTGATATCCGCCTGGGGCATTCTGTCAATCGCCTCATTATTGATGGAAGATGGGCGGTTCAGTATGGATTGGAAGTGCTCAGCCTAACGCTGTAGAATCAGAGTCCTCTCAGTAATGAGAGTTACACCATCTGAGTCCAGTATAGGGGAGCTCCCTGAGGGCTGAGGTCCATACAAGGATCTGAGGGCTTCATAGAACATTTTGGCATCGTTTCTATCAGCAGACTTCTGGATTTCATCTGCTTTGGCACTCAACCAGGAGTCCTGCATCTTGCGAAGCTTGCTCTGTACTGTCCTGCGAGTGTTATTGAAGGCATTTTTCTTAACTGTTGACGACGGGTCGTTCTGATGAGCACGGTGAAGGTGGTACTTTTCAGCAAGTAGGGCCTTGATCTCTTCATCGTTTTCGTCAAACCAGTCCTGCTGTTTCCTGTGTGAGGGTCCAAGAACCTTTAGTGCAGAAGAATGCACAATATCCCGGAAGCGTTCCCAGTCCTTCTCAGCAGTTCCCTCTAATTGCAGCTCTGAGAGTTGGTTGTCAAGATCTTCTGCTAGTGAAGCTGCTGTGTTGGGGTTCCTCATGTTTGCTGACATTGATCTTTTTAATCACAGCTTTGTTTCCTGCAGCAATAAAACTGCTAGTATAATTTAATGCAGGTGTTTTTGAACTTTGCTGATTTAAAACATGATCAAAATACTATCTATTTTGATGCCAAAATTTCAAATAAGAGAGGAAGTGACAAATATCGGTATCGGAATCGGCCAATAAGTGTCTGTTAAAATCGGTATCGGCCCCAAAAACTCCTATCGTTGCATCCCTGACTGTAACACATACACATGCATGGAACTTAACAAATCCCACACTAATTAACAGACAGTGTCTCGGGGGGCTTTGTTACTTGTCGCACATTGTCACATAAAAGCCGTACAGATGGATGAAAGGCATGCTTACAGTCTGAAATACACAAGCAATGAAAAAAAGTTTTACTTAATTACTGTTATTTGCATACTGATAAATTTACTGCTTTTTTAAAACTGATTTATTGGTCACAAACATCCAGTGTTTCTTGGAACAATGTTGGTAGTTTTCAGTAGGTTTGTATGTTTAGAGAGGAGAAAACTCACTTCTGATGGAAATGTCACTGACTTGTTTTAGCCATTGCAGTTCTAGAAAGGAAGAGTTGTTGTATTGCTCCAGGACATGAAGAACATTTTACCATGAAAAAGAAAAATGTCTGATGACTTTTAAATGAGTTCCCCTTCTGACGCTCTATTTCGAAACTCTGGGTGACATTTACAGAAAATTACTCTTTAAAGGTGAAGCATGTAATTCCTGCACCACTACTGGCAGTAAACAGATAAAAAAAAAAATAATAATACAAAAAAAAGTTTCCAAGTAGGTTTCCCCAAAACATTTTTAAGGTCATTCAGGGTCACCCTGATTTTTTATTTATTTTATTTTTTAATTGAAATTGACTGTGATCTTTTCTTTGACCTTTAGGGTCATAAATGTGACCCCAATGCCAGGTGACCTTCAGAGGGAAAACACAGATGACGTTGTGCAGGACGAGCACCTAAGTGACCAGGAAAATGCCCCTCCGATTCCTTCTGGCCGGCCAGCTGATGGCAGCCAGTTACCTACGGATGCAGATGGATGGGAGGAGACAGACTTTAATCGAAACAAACTCCGGATTAACCTTGGAAAGGTGCTGCAACCGAGTAAACATAATAATCCATTTGAAGTTTTATAAATCAATTTCACTTAAATTTTCTTTGATTTTATGTTGCAGGGAGGTCAAGAGGAAGATGGTAGCCGGGGTGTGTGTCCTGTGTCACCACAAAGGGGTTTTGACTCTCCGGGTGTGCAGGTGCACTCGCTCAGGTACCGACAGGTCAACAGCCCTGAATCTGACCGCATATCTGCTGCTGATGGACGGGATGGTTATGGACAACGGTGGGTCATAAATTTACTTTAGATTTGTCCAGATTTTGTATTGACTGATCCAATCAGATGTTAAAAGAAGAACTATCCATTTAATAATTTTAATTTTACTGTTTTGAGTCATAATAATGTGATGTTGTTTTTGCACATTGATATTTATCTGTTAAGTTAAAATTTTAAAGAGATAATAATATAATGATAAAGAGATAATAATACATCGTGTTGGCTATTTTTCACTGGTAAAGTTTTAATTCACTGCATTATTCAAATAAAGATGAGTATTCACACTACCGTTTGAAATTTTGGGATCACTAAGAATTTTTAGTTTTGAAATAAATAAATAAGACATTTGTTCAGGAAGGTCATTTTGTACTTTCTATTCATCAGAAAAAAAGCATCATGACTGTTTTCAACCTTAATAATAAGAAATATATTTCTTGAGCACCAAATCAGCAGATAATAATGATTTCTGAAGGATCATGTGACTGGAGTAATTAAAATTCTGCTTTTCCATCTCAGGAATAAATTACATTTCAAAATATAGGCCTATTAAAATAGAAAACAGTTATTTAAAATTATAATAATATTTCACGATATTACTGTTTTATTGTGTTTTTGATCAGATAAATGCAATAAAAGTCTACTTTTAAAAAGACTTCTTTTAAAAATTGTACTGACCCCAAACTTTTAAAAGGTAGTGTTTATAATCCAATCAAATTATATAAATACATATAATGTTGACCTATGAAGTAATGTGATTTATTACATAATATTTCGGTCATATTTTTATGTACTTGTATATGTTCTTCTTTGTATCATTTCGCATTATAAATTCATAATTTATTCCTGTCTCAGCTCTCGAATGGACATCCTGGGTTCTCCTTCTCGACACGTTTACTCCTCGCAGCCTGCTCAGATGCTGTCCGTCGACGGTTACCGTGGAGACCGCGGTCGTAATGAGGCCTCTGCATCAGTGGACCAGGAAGCCCACAGCAATGCCTTCATCCGCTCCGTCCCACTTGCGGAAGAAGAGGACTTTGACAGCAAAGAGTGGGTTATCATAGACAAAGAAATGGAGCTCAGAGACTTCCACCACCTCCCAGGGGCTGAGCCCACCACATCCGGCACTACGGATGAGGAACCAGAGGAATTACGCCCTCTGGAGGAAGGAGAAGAGCGGCGGAGACATAGAGGGACAGATCTGTCAGTCAGACCCAAGACGTCACATGGCGACCATACTACACGAGGCATGCTGCCTCTTACAGAGGAGGAGGCATCCAGGAGGAGCGGGAAAGGCCAGTCAACATCAGCGGAGAGCCCTGTGCAGTCGCCCTGTCACTCGCTACCCTCTGGACGGCCGCGGCGGGGAGAGTCAGACCCCAATGGACCTCAGAGACAGGTAAGATTATCCTGACTAAGATGCACTGACATTCTTATGCTAAAGATGGAGAGCGTTGGTGGGATTGAGGTGAATGAGGCTGAAAATATTTGATGGTGGTAAAGAAATCATGAGGTCCAGTTAGAAGAGCTATTATAATTTGTTTGTTTACATACTATTTATATTTTGCATGCAATGTTTTCAAGCTCATGACATGTTGAAGAAAAATGGTCTGGATCAGATATTTAAAATTAAATCAGGAAAGGGATGTTTATTGATAAGAAACCTGCACTTATCAGCTGAGTAATGGATTTTAGCTAGCTAATAATGAAATTAATGATAATGAAATATCACAATAGATGGCAGGAACATTATAATGTAATTTAATGTAGTTTATTTTGCATCGCATCTTGCTATTTTGTTAGTTCTCTGCTTGCAAAGCAATGAAAAATATTTTCAAGATGTTATTAATATATTTTAAAAATATATGAATGCATTTTTTTTATATTTTACACAATTTAATACAAATTTAATACAAACATTTGAATATACATTACCATTCAAATGTTTTTGAAAGAAATTAACACTTATAATAAGAAATGATTCTTGAGCAGCAAATCAGCACATTAGAATGGTTTCTCAAGGATCATGTGACACTGAAGACTGGAGTAATGACTGCTGAAAATTCAGCTTTTACATCACAAGAATAAATTACATTTTAAAATCTATTAACACAGTGGTTCCCAACCCTGGTCCTGGAGGCACCCCAACACTGCATGTTTTGCATGTCTCCTTAATCAAACAAACCTGATTCAGGTCATCAGCTCATTAGTAGAGACTCCAAGACCTGAAACTGGTGTGTTAAAGAAAGGAGACATGCAAAATGTGCAGTGTTGGGGTGCCTCCAGGACCAGGGTTGGGAACCACTGTATTAACATACGAAACATTTACTTGAAATTGTAACAATATTTTACAATATTACTGTGTTTACTGTATTTTGACTAAATAAATGCAGCCTTGGTGAGCATAAGAGACTTCTTTTAGAAACGCACACACAGGATTTAAGTATTGTATGTGTTTGTATTACATTGTGTAAAAAAATAAAATGTATAACAAAGCTTTAATATCCTCTTTGGAGCACTTTCCATCCTCCTTTAATTGTGGTGCCTGACTTTTTTTAGCTACCATTTACAGAGAATGACCTACATCAGGGATTTCTTTTACCTTAGAAAGAAATTTGTTCTCTTGCCACTTCTTCAAAGACCGAACATTAAATACTGGTTCTGGAGACTTCGTTTACGTTTATAGCACTTTTTTCACAGTTTTTTTTGTCTTAAAACCAACTTTTAATGAATATGAAGGCAGTGCTGATGGGATGGTGCTGTTGTCCCACTCCACTTTTTATAGGGTGTGTGCTTATTTCTTCCTCCCTTTCTTCTCTCTGTGTCTGTCACTCTCTCTATAATTCACTATGTCTGACACACAGACTCATGCCTCATCTCTTCTTTTCTGAACATCAAACATTTGGTTTTCACATGATTTGGTGCAATATAATGATTCTTCTTTGCTCATGGTTGGTCTTTTGAAAATGTGTTATATGCAGAAGTTGAGCTGTAACTAAGGGGGTATTCAAACTGCTCATGTACACACTGCAAAGATACAATGTACGAGTGTATATCAAAAAGCTATAATTATCATATGTAAAGAATAATGAGTTTTTCATACTACAGCCTTGCAATATGGATGTGTGACCACAGTGATATTTTTACATCTTGCGACTGTAGACAAGAAACATGAATACCAAACAAATCGTATTCCATTTGTTATGAAACCATTGTCCACTGAGGCCGTTGTGCGTGTTGTGTTTATGCTCATGCTGATTTCATTGCATTAACTAGCTGTTCAGTTTCGTTCCGTACACTCTACTACATGGATTTAATAAAATTTCAGTTGCTGATTCTTTAAACAGTTTGATGAAGATAGCTTGATGATGATATTAAGATGAAAATTCTATTATCATTTACTCACACTCATGTCATTCCAAACCTTTCTTTGTGGAATATGAAAGATAGTTTGAAGAATGGCGTTAACCAAACAGTTTTGGTCGACAGTTTGGAACGACATGAGGAAGAGTAAATAATGACAGAATTTTCATATTTGGGTGTACTGTCCCTTTAACATTTACATCCCTTTATATCATGTAAATAACTCAGTGTGAACAGAACAGGTTAAACACTCAGAAGAGGAGTGACAACCATATTTACAATAGCTGCAGTGTGTGCATAGCCCAAATTTCATTTCTTTTTTCTTTTTTCCTTCCAGACAAATTACTAGATAAAATATTCTAACTCTTGATCTGTAAGGCTAAACCAGACCTTTGCTAATGAGGTTTAGGGCTACATCTATCTGGTCCTTCAGACAAATATTTTTTTACCTAGATACTGTCTTTGTGTCTTTGACTGCATTTTTGAAAATGAGGGGTCTACTGCTGAGCGTTTTTACAAATTTCTTAAATTCTGACTGTGGTTTGCTTTTTTTTTAGGATGCTCAGCACTAAACCGCTCAGTAAAAAAACTGCTCTAATTCACATTAAAGTTATTCATTTTCATATTTGAATGTTTGACATCCCTCATAGTCCAAAACAAAATGTGTGAAAAGATTTCAGCCGCTCTTTACCACTAGGGTGAGCCAGATGACATATAGTAGACCAGCAGTTTTGCTCATTTTAAAAGTTAGCCGTTTTTTATTGCTTTCATTTAGCCAAGAGGAAATATAGCAGAACACAAAGATGTGAAATATATATTTTGGGGCATTTTTCTGAATTACCTTTGGAAAAATGTGCCCCTTGCGTTGTTTCGCTATAAACACAGTCGCAGCCTTTTCAAGCTGAACTGAGATTGCTGCTCAAATCAAAACAGATGAGGATGCTCATTTTCCCAGCAGTCTTCACCTTTTAAATGCCCACTGCCTTTTGCTCGGCCTTTCGCTCAAAATCACGAATGACACGTTGATTTCACCCACGGAGAAAATACCAAGGCTGTCGCTGGAGCCACAAAAGAAGAAAGAGGTGTTTGCGGTAAGCACAGTTTAGGCTAGTCCCTTTTGTACCTGTTTGATGAACTTGCTCATTGTTTTTTTCTTATCTAATTTCTGTTTGTCATCTTTTTATCCATATTTACCCATTTTTATCCATGTGTGTTTGTGTTTGTATGCCTGACGAGTCATTTTTTGTAAGTTGTTACAACGATGGTTTTCTGACGATACCAATCAGCAAAATGGTTAAAGTACTTTTGTCTCGAATCTCTCAGCTCATTGTCTTGTACATGGACACATATGGCACATTTTTGAGAGGTGGATCTGCATCAAACGAACAGCCTCTGTGGAAAAAAAGAGGCTCTCAATGTTGGCCGCCCAACCAAAAAGAAAAAAACATAGCTATCCCTTTAGCTTTGTCCCTTGTGAAAACTTGTTTCCAGGCAACCCATTGTAGGTCTGTGTAAAGAGAGACCGTTCCTCTCTTTCCTCTGAGTGTCTGGCGTTCTCCTCACTGCATGCGACTGGGGAGATGCCTTAAATGTTACAAATACAAATCCTCCACTGAGCTCGTGAATTTAAACGCATTCTCTTTCTCGTTTTATTTCAGATGGATGATGACAGGCCACACTCAGGCCCGCGCTCTAACCAGCTACGACGTCTCGCCTCCTATGTCTTCTCATCCTCCACGTTGGAGACCGAGCAGTACCCTCATGCTGGAGGATCCTTCATCCAGCGCAGCCGCTCAGCCGAAAGCAGCCCGGCTCACGGTAACCTCCGGTGCGGCTCGAGACGTCACGCTCCCCTGCACCCACCTGGAAGTCCACGCAGCAGGCACTCCATGCTCAGTGTGTCCCGACTGCAGATCCAGCAGATGCTGGCCAAACTAATGAACAAGAACAGCTGAGGAAAGCTGATGTAGTCTCTTCTCATACACCGAAGTGAAAGACTTTTTTTTTTTGTTTGTTAAAAGGACGATTAATTATTTTTAGGGAAGGTGTAGTCTTTTCTGATGCAATAAACTGTAGAGGGCTGTAGGAACGGAATAATTAATTAAAGGGAATGGCGTGCTTTTACACAGGCTGTTCATATCTCGCACTTTCTGCTTGTTATGAACAGACGCTTTAGTCATTTCAGTCACTCTGTGAGTAAAAATCTCAATAGATATTGCAAAGGTATTCAAAGCCAAAATTTTCTTAATTATCTGCAGTTGTGTTTGTGTGCCTCAGTTGCATGTGTGTTGCATTTCTGCATAGCAGCTGTGGTCACCCTGAAATATACCTGATCACGTTATTTTAGCCTGAAGTGACCCGCTGCCTTTAATATGCAAGTTATTTCATTGTCTTCCATGCAACCATGCAAAAAAAAACATGACGTTCGATTTTTAATGTATTTTTACTTTTTAATTTTTTAAAAACTTTTTTTATATTTAATTATAATTTAGGCTGTCAGGCATTTTCTGAATCATCATTCATAGTACATAATGTTCCTTACACAGACTTTCAATTTTACAAAGAAATTGTAATTTTTCTGTGCTCTAAAGGTGCTTTGCCTCACAAAGGAGATGTTATGCAAGTTCTATGAAAGTGTTTTAAATGTAAAATGGAACCATAGGAGCAAATGGAATAATATGTCTATGCTTTTATAACCAGTGGAGTGGCATGCTGGAGTCTGGTTATCTTCTACAAACTAAATTTGAGATAAATGAATGAGCTGTTTTGATGCTTTCATAAATGAAAGATCAGCACTCTGGATTTTGGTTTCTCTGCCACTGATTAAAATTATTATAGCCATAAAGTAAGCAAAAGAAGAAGAAAAAAGACAGCAGTTTCCATTATATAGCATCTTTTCTTTTGTGCGTTTAGGAAGGTATGTAGATAAAAGCTTCCATATTTGATTTAATCATATATTTATGTGCATAGAGCTTTGAATGCACCATGTAAGCATTATATCTCATTGAATACATCCTAGTTAGCATAGATTTGTGTTGTATGTTATTAAGTAGCAAAAGTATGTGTGCAAGACTGCTTTAGGGTCTTTTGAGTACTGTTTCTCACTATTGCACTTTAAAAAAGACACCGAATTGGAGCCATAGCTGTTTCCTTGGCGATGTGAAACAAAAAAATGCGATTGATTGCAATAAGATGGTTTTGAATTGAGAGGTATGAGAGGTGGTGTGCTTTTGTCCTTTTCTCAATTAAAATCCACTATTGTTTTGTTGTTGTTCTGAGAAGGAGAAGTGAAAATAAGGGCATATTCTAGAAAATATTATGTGCATAAGTAGGACATAAACATTTAGCAGTTAAATAGCACCTTTGTTGAATAATCTTCATGTTATTAGAAAGAAAGTTATAAAAGAATAAAATCTAAATATGGGATTTCACAAAAAGTGTTTGTTCACGCTAGCATAAAACTCGTCACTTTTTGATTTTTTTTTTTTTTTTTTGCACCTTTATATGATCGCATTTACTGAATTGTGCATCTTCAGTGAGTGAATAATAAGTATTTGAAATTGAATTACAACACAGACATTTCAAAATTCAGAATGACTTGGTTTTTGAATATGTTTCTGGTATTGTCACAGTCATGGCTTCTCACATGAATGTACTGTTTATATACTCAAACAGGCTGCTAACTCTTGCACTTGTTTTGCACATCTGCTTTTGCCTGGTTTACATCAATGTTTTTAGCAGAAATTTAACAGAAATGACACCGACATTAATGGTGCAAGAAAAGTCGACATTGTTGAGACTGTCCAGGTCTGTTGACCAGGGAGTACTGGAAAGACAGTGCTGTTCAAAACCTTGTTCTTGCATGACTAACAAATGGAGTTGGTCCATGAAAACAAATGAAAATGTAAGACAATTTTGTATGGCTTATGTTATGCCTTTATGTGAGGGAGAAACACAGGGCCCAGACTCATGACAGGACCCCTCCTCTAAGGAACGGCTTCCAGACGTTCCAGAGCGCCCCACCAGGGGGACGGCAGAGCGGGGGTGGCGTAGGGGGAGGGATGGTGGGCCCAGGTCCGTGTGATAAAGGGGGACCTGGGGACTGGGGCAGAGCCGGCAGCCGCCTGGGGGGCACTGTGAGCGGACACCGCCACCTCGGGGGAACTGTGAGCGGACACCGCCGCTTCTGAAGCCTTGTGAGCGGACACCGCCACCTCGGGGGAACTGTGAGTGGACACCGCCGCCTCAGGGCCAATGTGAGCGGGCGCCGCCGCTTCTGAAGACTTGTGAGCGGACACCGCTGCCTTCCATGTCTGCTGGTTGTATTCTGTCACGGCTCGGTACTGAAAACACACTGTGTAAACAGGGTCTGGGTCCAAATGCAGGTGAAAACTTCTTTATTTAAACAGAAAGGCCAACAAGGCAAAACAAAAACAGGTCTAGAGACGACGAACACCATTTCATTACACAATACAACCAGGCCGAGTGGTGAGTGAGAGGTGAAGATATGGTCAGTGACAACGGGGCACAGCTGAGGGTGAGTGTGATGAGTGAGTGACTGAACAGGTGTGTGGAGTTTGGGGAATTAGTGTAATGAGTGAACAGGTGTATGGGGTTTGGGGAATGGGAGTCCGGGAGATGGCGCCCTCTGGAGGAGAGAGGGAGAAACGCAGGGCCCAGACTCATGACATATGTTCCCATGAATTGTATGTTGATTGTTGATTTACATGCTAAGTGATTAACAGAGCAACTTCCTTGATGTCTTTTTGAACCCAATATATTTAATTGACAGTATTCAGAATATTTAATTGACAAATACATTTGCATTGAAGCATACTAGCAGTGGCAGCACAGTAGAGAGTACTTTGTGCTTTCAAGATCTACCATTATAAAGTGTTAGTATGGCCCATATGTTTTTTCAAAAGATTTTATTTTAGGTTATATACAATGTTTTTTCTAAGGCCTTTTAATTTATCTCTACCTGAACATCTGCATGTGATGCTCTGAAATGCCAAAAAGAAAGTAATCTGTCACACTCCACTAAACTGCTCGTATGTCTAATGAGTTTTACTTTTACTTGCCTGTACACAATGCCTTTGTCACAATAATACCTTTTATATGAAGGAAAATGCTGTATTATAGATGTAATGTGCATGTTGTATGATATATTGTTGATTGCAGGGGCATTCTATATAATGTATGTAGGGAGATACGATGGATCAAGGACATTCGGAGCATAATCTTGCCCACAGGGAGTGATAAGCGGTGAGAACCTTCACTTGAGCTACAATGAAATCTATTATGTTAGTACGATACCTGGCTGAAAAGCAACAATGTACACAGAACAACAGAAAAGCTCTAAAAGGAGCTGGTACAAGCACTGACTTTTGTCGATATTTAATGTATTCAGTATATTTGCAGTTAAAAACAACTGTCAACGGTTACAGCTGTGATATAAAAGTGTCTGCTGTAAAATAACAAATTGCAAAAATAAGTTGCAGAAGGTTTTATTTTACTTTTTATGTAACCTGGCAAGATTTTCATTTACAATGACGGTCTGGTATTGCTATGTGATGTAAATTGGCTATGATCTGTTAGATTGATGTACAATAAGAATATTACCTTTTCTATAACAATTTCACTGTACAGTATGCTTGTAATATTTCCAAGTAAAGCATGTATTTTAAACTTTTTTAAATTACAGGATATGTGTACATCTACGAAAGATAAATTGAATCCTGTATACGTAAAAGCATGTTTTGGGGTTGGTTTTAGTCTATGTATTGTATAGAAAACCTGTATGTTGGGATACACTTGAAAAAAGCAAAATATGACTAGATGCTGTAAAAGGGAAAATTCTTTAACACATTTTTGTGCCTTTTTATGTATGTAATCTAGACTATCTTGAAAAGCTTGTGTACAATTTAAACAAAATTAAAGTCTTTGAGGAAAAAAAACAGTTAAGTTGTGTGGTTGTACAATGTGTAGGAATGATTGTATCCATGAATAAAATGGTTGGAAAAAAGTGTAGAAACTCCATTCTGAAATTCCGCTGCCATTCAGTATGTTCTCATGTACAGTAAGTTAGGCTATCAATGTCATAGTGTTTTCAAGGAAGATCTCACTGAATCAAAATCTCATTGTTTCTCATAGTTATTCTTACATTGCCTTACCAATATGGCGGCATTGTAACTTTTGCATTTGTATACTGTCTTTTAGGGTCCAACCCCGAGTGAGCCTTTATTGTTACCCACTGACTACAGGACTAAATCCCCATCATCAGAGAAGGAGATATTCCACATCCTTCCTAAACTGCAGGCAAAGAGAGCTGACTTCCTCACCGTCATGCTTACAGGAAGCCTACACCAGCGATGGGCCTTCACAGCCACACCACCTGAGACACAAGATGAGGGACCCAGAGATGACGATGTCACGAAGAGTGAATCTAGTAGTGGGGCAAGCGAAAAGAGCACTGAACGTAGTCAAGATGGGGCTCCATCCACCTTAGTGGCTGATGATCTACACAAGGAGCCAAAAGAACCAGGTTCGGTGGCTGATGTAGATCCCGACCAAGAGGATATCTCAAAGACCCTTGTCTTGTTTTCACCAGGAGACACAAAGAAGTCTCCAAATGCTATAAATGGGACTGAAGTGGATCAGGGTGTGGCAGGATCTCAAAATGAGCAGTTGGATGAAGTTGGTCGACTGGTACAGATCCAGGAGGACATAAAACAGGCAGAGAGACCTACAGATGGAAGGCAACCTGATGCAATTGGTGTTGACCCACCCATACAGACATCTAAATCAGTGGTAACCATCTCAACAACTCAAGTGGCTTCAGCCTCAATTGCATCACCCCCTTTCTCCAAAGTGGAGCGAACTTTTGTACACATTGCAGAGACAACTCATCTGAATGTCATGTCTTCCAGTGGTGCACAGGTTCCTGAACTTTTAGAGGAGGTTGAAGGCAAATCACAGGCCAAGTGGATAAAGGACAAGTCAGTCCTTTCTCAAGAGCCAGGAGAAGTGGCATGTGTCCAGTATGAAGTCACCTCTCAGACTCTTACAGAGGGGCCTCAGGTACTCAATGTTCAGGATGGGTCTTTGCCAAATGAGTCCGGTGAAAAACAGGACGGTCTTGTGATTCCTTTACCCTTAGAATCCAGGGAGCCTATCCATCAAGATTCATCAACTGACTCCAAACAGGACATGCAACCAAAAGAGGAACATCAAGAGGAGGACACAGTACCTGAGAGTGTTTCTAAACATCCACGGCCAAGGAGCAAGAGTCGAATTCCTATCCTAGTCCCAGAAGAGGAGCCAGGATCTGAACAATCCCTGTCCAACAAAGAACGACTACGTAGAAGAGCCATGCCGCAAGACCTGGCCCGTCAAGTTGTGGAAAGACAACGTCAGGGTCACTGGATGAGACTGAATTCCAGGACTTCGTCCTCGTTATCTTCTGGAGACGAGCCCAAGAGACCTTCAGAGACTCTTTCTACTACGGGCTCAGAGGAAGATATTCATGAATCTGATGATTCCATCAACAAGCTCAAGAAGGAGGCTGAGGAAAAGTACAGAGCTGAGTGGCACAGCAGGATCCCACGACCAGTCACACCTATAAGGAAGCCTTCAACTAAACTAGTAGTTGCAGCTCCTGTCATCCAACCTGAAGCTGGGACTGCAAAATTTGAACAAAAGGCAAGCAATGGGTAAGTCTAGTTTAATATAACTGAATTTTATTACATGTACACTCATTTTGCTCAACCCTGTTTACAGCATACCATAAGGTGATACATTAAATAGATATATGTGTGTGTGTGTGTTTTCACCTTAGCCCAAAAGTACAGTCACAATCAGGATCAAGTGCTCCAGCACTTCACACAAGATCAAAATCAACACTGTCCCGCTCTACCATGTCAAGTGGAAGCAATCACATGCCTCTTTCCTGTATTCCGGCATCATCCCGCCGCAGCTTGAGCACCACAAACTGCACTTTCTCTTCAACCCGTATAGCTAGTCCTTCACCCCATAGGCTACCCCTGCGAACAGCAGTTAGCGAATCCCGCAAGCAGCCATTTGCCCTCCGAGCCACTGTGGAGCTCCTAATGAAGTCTAGGACTACTACTTGCAGTGGTCCTGCAAAGGACATCAAACCATCACCAAACCAACCCACCACTACATGTGTCAGGGATCGAACCAAAGCTTCTGCTCATTCGAAGAACTCAGTTCCCTTGAAAAGGGAAAAAAGCACAAGCAACAACACAGCTGCAGACAGATAAGTGACTGCTGTTTACTGGGATCGTTTCTTCTCAATTACTTGAACATATTGCCTCAAAATGTAATCTGCCCCATTGACCAAAATTAACCTTTTTAATTAATTTAATGTTCTTCTTAATCAATGAATGGCTAGTTCCAATTTTGGATTCTGCACCAAATAATTTTATGTTGTACTTTAAGATGTAGAACTTTCACTTTGATGGAAGTTTCTACATAACAGAGGAAATGTCACATTTAGCTTACATGGTGCTATACTGTATATGTGTTGTTCTGTTGTGTATATTTCATTTAATATATGGTTTTTGAAGGTGTACTTTATTATTAGTTAGATGCCAAGTTGTCTTTGGCTCTTGACACACAATAATGATAAAATGATTATGTAAATTTATTTATAACATCTGAAACAATCATACAGTATATTACATGTATTTAGCCAGCACAAATTATTATAAACCACCAGACACAGAACGTTGTAAAATCTGCCACATATCTATGGACAAATGCACAAATGTCCTCTGGTCTGCAGCTCGGCCCTCTTTGTAAACCTTGTGATGATGGGCATGCCTTGTCTTTAGCTTGTTACAAGTGTTTGATGATACTGCTGTATGCTTGTACATATTCTTTCCAGTATTTCTTGCAGAGACCTCTTTATTTTTATCAGGCAAGGGAAATAGTGAAAGATTTGGATTTGAATTTTGTTAAAGGAATATATTGTGGGTTCTACACCGAGTTGTCTCATTTTCTAAGCATGGCAGAAATTACACCATTATTAATAATTGTCAATACGGATTATTTCTAAATGAACGATTCCCACCTCTTTTGCTCTTATTACAATGGTGAGATGTTAATCAAGATTTTTGTTGGAATAAGGAGCATAAAATGATCTGAGTCTTAATCGTGTTATGTTGTTGTTTTTCACATGAGACACATTCCACATTCTTTCCAGTTTTTGAAAAAAATATACACAAAAACTCCATAAAACAAACTGGTTCTTTTTTTAACGAGTCAGCCAAAAATATTCACAAACTCACTCACATTACCAGTTTGAATCAGACAATGACTCTTTACTGAGATGACATCTGAATCCCCCACAGAATCGGATGTTACAACGTTGTTTTATAAATTAATAACATAATTTAAAAAAGCAATATTTTAATTGTGATTTTTATATTTGTTGGTGTTTTCTTAAATATCTGAAATTAAATTGACCAAATCTTGCAATAAAAAGAAAAAAGTGGTAAAATGGCTTTTCTTCTTTTCATATTTAATTCAGATATCTAACTTGTTATTTTCAATCCAAAAAAGGTAATTGGAACCAATGTATTTTCTATTTCCTCTCTCCATCTAGTCAGGTGAGGGATAGTGAACTTTTAAGCCCTGGACTCTTCTTTTTCTTGACCTTACCAAAACAAAGACCTTCTTGTGCCTCAAACAGGCCCCGAAAAGCGTGACCGGGAACAGTGTAATGATAACATATATCAATTCAGCATCACACATCTCCTCGGACTACTCTCTGCTTGCCGTTCACTATAGACCGACCCAAGTGTTTCTCCAGAGCAGAGCAAATTTCATCAAGAAGATCTAGATTCTGATGGGTGAGTAGAACGTTCATTTGGAACAAAGAAGAATATCAAATCTGTTTTATAGCTTTTATTTGTCACTTTCAGCTATGAGGTTTGAGGACGTCCTTCATGAAATTGGTGGCTTCAACAAGTTCCAGTTTCTGGTTTTATACATCCTATGGCTCCCACGCATCATCCTTCCACTGCACTTCCTGCTCCACAACTTCATCTCAGGTGTGCCACCCCACCACTGTGCCCTGCCTCACTTGGATGACCAGTACGCAGCTGGCACAGAGAAGGATGGCACAAAGGTGTCGGCACAGATTCTGGCACTTGGCATCCCACGTAATGCAGATGGATCCTACAGCTCCTGCAAGATGTACCCCCTTCCCTTGGACTTTGACCCAAATGGTGACCTCTCCCTAGTGTATGGAAACCGATCAAATGTGTCGGTGCCATGCCAGCACGGATTTGTATATGACCGCTCACAGTTCACCTCAACAACCGCAACTGAGGTAAGAATGTACAAGATGCATTCCTGTATTTTATATGTTGATGATGTTCCAAGTTACTTATTATATCTACCACAAAAGTTAAAAGGTCTTTGTACCTTATTTACCCCTAAATGGTACATATTAATACCTTAAAGGTACATGTTAGTATCTATAGTGTACATTTCCGTACATTTTGAAAGGGTACCGTCCCATGTTATTTATGGACATTATTTCGCCAATATATTCTGTAATAAATATGTTAACGAAATCAGAAATATTAAATATCCTTTGTTCTTGTTTATTAAGGTATGATTTGTCTCTCTTTTTCCAGTGGGATTTGGTATGTGACAACAAAAGTCTAAACCAAGCCCTTGCCACATTTTTCTTCATCGGAGTGACAATAGGTGCTATCATGTTTGGCCAGTTGGCAGATAAGTATGTTATTTTTAAAAAAATTAATATTATGTTTTAGAACCATTTGTTCCATGCTTTTTACTTATGATTGTTTATTTTCTCATATTTCTTTCATCAATGAACCTTATACAAGATTCCTTAGGCGGAAAGCCGGTCGCATGACTTTTCTACAATAAAGTGTCTTTACTCACATGTCTGAGGTTGAAAAACGATTAATTCTGCTTGATTTGTTCTGCATAGCTGACTAGTACATATTCATAATCATTATTTGCTTGTACAACAGAGTTCAAATATTCTTTCACTCATTATTTGTCACGGAGCATGTCACACATCCAAAACTGCTTACCTCAGGCTATCTGTGTAACAAGCAAGACAGAGAATGTGCTCGCTGTTTCCCATGTGATTTTTAATGTTTGAATATCTTGCATGGTCAAATATATCTTTTATATCAATCCACAGGTTTGGCCGTAAGCCGATGATTCAGGTTTCCTTTGTGGCCAGTTCTGTTTTTGGAATTGTTGAAGCTTTTTCTACATCTTACGTGATGTTCGCCATAGCAAGAACCTTGTGTGGACTGGCCCTGACCGGGATGTCTATCACCACAGTGGCTCTGTGTATCTATCCGTTTTCTCATTTCTTTTCAATCTCTCTAGTCAACATGAAAGCCAAGCTGATCCTGTTTATATTGTTGTAAATGATTTGTCATGATTCATGAAGGAAGGAACAAAAAAATCTAACCCCAAACGTTTTTACATCAAATTCCATAAGAAAAACAGGTTTAGAACCTATATCATGTTGATTTAGAATAAAAGACACAGTCCCTCTTAAAGGGATAGTTCACCCAAAAATGAAAATTCTGTCATTAATTACTCACCCTCATGACGTTCCAAACCCATAAGACATTCGTTCATCTTCGGAACACAAATTCAGATATTTTTTATGAAATGTGAGAGCTCTCAGGCCCTGCATAGACAGCAACGCAACTGTAATGTTCCCAGGTCCAGAAACGTAGTTAGGACATCGGTAAAACAGTCCATGTGACATCAGTGGCTCAACTTCAGTTTTGCGAAGCTACGAGAATACTTTTTGAGCGCAAAGAAAACAAAAACAACATATTTTTTTCAACAATTCTTCTCCCCCGAGTTACGTCTTCCGCTATTTTAGAGAGTATCACAATGCATACGCACGCTTTCCCCTAAGCGTAAACAATGCTGATTACGTAGATTACGTTCATGCGCGCGCTTTCTCCCCCGAACGTAAACAATGCTGATTACGCAGATTACGTTCATGCGCGCGCTTTCTCTACTCTCCAAAATGGCGGAAGACGTAACTCGGGGGAGAAGAATTGTTAAATAAATTATGATATTTTTGTTTTCTTTGCGCTCAAAAAGTATTCTCGTAGCTTCGCAAAACTGAAGTTGAGCCACTGATGTCACATGGGCTGTTTTACCGATGTCCTTACTACGTTTCTGGACCTGGGAACATCACAGTTGCGTTGCTGTCTATGCAGGGTCTGAGAGCTCTCACATTTCATCAAAAATATCTGAATTTGTGTTCCGAAGATGAACGAAGGTCTTACGGGTTTGGAACAACATGAGAGTGAGTAATTAATGAAAGAATTTTCATTATGGGGTGAACTAACCCTTTAAAACTCTACCAGACACACTTAGTTTTCACAGACTTGGTTATGTTATTTTGATGTTTATTTGCATGGCTGTTAATACCTTTATAAATTTGCTCAATCTTCAGGTGTTGAGTGGACAGACGTTAAACATCGCACATTTACGGGAACCATCATCAGTCTCGGGTGGAGTGTAGGGAACATGCTTTTGGCTCTTCTGGCATATCTCATCAGGGACTGGAGGCACCTCATCCTGGTAGTGACTTCACCCTGCCTTGTTGGCATAATTGCCTGGTGGTGAGTGGTGGAACTGCAAGTGAAAGAATAACTGGATATTGGACATGAAAAATTGATGGATTTCAAATATGAATTAGTCAAGATAATGTGGAAGAAGAAAAGATTATCAGATTTCTATTTATTAATTAACAAATATAAAAAAAATATAAAAAGTATTATTTTTAAACTAACAATGTATGTTTTTATGTATGTAAATGTGCTTTAAGTTACAAGAATATTTGTCTCGTGTGCATTTGATCTCAAAAGGTGGATTCCTGAGTCAGCAAGATGGCTGCTGGCCAATGGCAGGGTGGAAGAGGCACAGAAGTATCTCATTCAGTGTGCTAAGATGAATGGAAAGTACAGTTACACTCATAAACTAGACACTGAGGTAAACATATCTAGCTATACTCTTATTTATTATTATGATAATCAGTTTTGATCTCATCCTTTACCTCTTCATTAAAAACTAAATCAATCATTTTGACTGTCACCTGTTTAGACCTTAAAGAAAATCACCGTTAGTGAGGTCTCCAACAAGAATCATTCCTACCTTGATCTAGTGAGGACACCGAAACTGAGGAAGATTGTGTTTTTCTCAGGGATTTTCTGGTATGTGAGGAGCTTTTTTGTTGTCCGTTGTGATATAACAGTCAAAAGCTGTGAATCAACAGTGTTTATTTAAATCTACAGGTTTGCAGTTGCTTTTACCTACTATGGCATCAGCTTCAACATCACTGGGTTTGGCCTGAACATCTATCTCACGCAATTTGTCTATGGAGTTATTGAAGTCCCAGCTAAGGTCGGGACCTACTTCACTCTGGATCGGATTGGTCGCAGAAATGGCCAGGCGTGGTCTCTCATTATAGCAGGAGCTCTGATTGGACTAAACAGTATAATCCCAACAGGTATTCATTCATTGTTTATCATGCTGCCTCTCCAAATTTTATGGTGGATATTAATTATTTAAGAAATAATGTGTTGGTTTTGTTGTGCTGTTTCATCCACAGACTTTGCTGGTGTGCGTACAGGGATTGCAGTTATTGGGAAGGGATTCTCTGAGGCAGCGTTTACCATTGCCTTCTTGTACACATCTGAGCTTTACCCTACTGTACTCCGGTAATTAAAAATGTTTTGATTGATTGAATGAATGAATGAAAAGGGCCGAACAACACTTTTAAATTGGTAAAATTTACAGTTTATCCATAACTATGGCCCCTTGTTTTTGGAATGAATGAACTCTCTGCTTCTCTGTATCTTTCATAGGCAGTGCGGCTTGGGCTACACCTCTTTTATAGCCCGTATTGGAGGTTCGCTGGCTCCCATGGTCATTTTATTCGAGGACATGTGGCGCTTTGCACCCTCTCTAGTGTTTGCTGTCACTGCAGTTCTCAGTGGATGTGTGGTCTTCCTTCTACCTGAGACCACGAATGTTCAGCTTCCAGAGAATGTTCTGGATATAGAGGAGGGGAGGTATAGTATCATTCAACCAGTACATAAGCATACCAAAATAGCTTTCTGCTGAATCACACAAATTGTGAAGTACTGTTCCTCCTACAAGACTTTAAACAAGCATTTCACAAAACGTTTTTAAGTGACTTACACTACATTCAAGCTATACATTTTATTAGTTCACCATAATACTGGATCTAATTGTGACATGCTGTGAAATATTGTTCTCTTATTTATTTATTTAAGGCACACAATGTCCACAGAATCAGAGAGGGATGTTGAACTCACTGTGATGAATTAATCGCCTGCGGCTTTACAAGAGAAGGATTCATGAAGGCAAAAACTGTCAGAAAAACAATGATTCCTTACAGTTCAACATCCTAATGGATAGATGTGAATAAACAACATTAATTGCAAGACATTTATGGTGCACAAGGGATAAACAACATATTTGATGCTCTTGAGGGTAAGATTGCACAATCCTAAAAACACCAGTGTAGTAGCTTGAAATGTCAAAAGTCAACAAAGAGCTGCTTATTACGGTTATTGAGGTCATAAGGTGTTGATTTTGTATTTTCTCTTCTGTAGCTGTAAAGAAATAAAATGTAATGGTGTATGAATGTTTGCATGATTCTTTTGTTCTTGTACATTATGCATTTACTCTTGCTATGAAAAGTAAAAACGGAATGAAATGTAATGCATACAGTATGTAATTTGCCCTTGTGTAGACTGAAATTTAGAATTTATCGTCTATGTGACTATAGTGATGTTTTAAAATATTGTGTGGTTAGAATGATTTAATTGTAGCACTCAACACATTCTGATTAACAGTATTTGTATATATAATAATAATAATAATAACTTGCCTGCTAATTATTTTACTAGACTCTCAAATAAATATTTTACACTGTTACCACATTCAAGCTCTCTTGTCTGTCAGTCGTCTATCAATAACACTCCTTACCGGCAGGGGGTGCAAGTGTATCACATACAGCTTTAAATACAACAGAATGAGGCATAGTAGAATTTCACAGGTCAGCTGTTCGCTGACGTGCTGCTTTTAAGCTCTTGAAGAAATTTTAATTTTATTAGAATTTTATTAAAATATGACCGTGAACAACATGGCAGATCCAAGACGACCGAATAAGATTTTTCGGTGAGCATTATGTCCGTATTTAAGATTCTTTAAATGATTGAGATGAGAGTTTTGATTGGCTCTCGTTAGCATCACTGTTAGCAGCAGTTCGGCTAATGATTAACTTAAGACGAGAAGATTTACATTGCAGAGAGTTAAATAGATGCTAGTTTTTACCTAATAATATTTTTAAATAGTAACATCAATAAAATTAAAGCTCTATGTTACATTTTACAAATATTAATTACTATAGTCACTTATTACATGCGTTATAATACGCAGCAATCTACATATGTATTGGATCATTATTGTTGCACATTTGTCATCTATTGTTCACCTAGTTGCATTTTTATGGCTTTCTCTACCAAAATCATGTCATTTGTGTGTTCTGTGTATTTTATAGTATGAAGTAAAATGCCAGCATAAACTGACAGCATTAATAGTCAAGGCATATAACGTTTGCTTTACAGCTACAAGCCACCTAACACAGAAACCAACCCCACATTGGAAGATCCTACACCCGATTACATGAACCTGCTCGGCATGATCTTCAGTATGTGTGGCCTGATGCTCAAGGTGACCTGACTCTCATCTACATAAACACCTGTGTTTACAGTAAACCCTTTATGATTATCCTATTGTTTATGACTAAAACATGAGCAGACTGATGCACAGCTCTGATTTAATGTTCAAATTGTGGTGTATTTGTGTTTTTGGCAGCTTAAATGGTGTGCGTGGATTGCAGTGTATTGCTCGTTCATCAGTTTTGCCAATTCACGAAGCTCAGAGGACACCAAACAAATGATGAGCAGCTTCATGTGAGTTGCTTATGCTTGTTTGTTTTTCTTATAATTAATACAAGTGTTGGATAATTACTTTATTGTTTGGTCTTTTCATAGAATTTCAGACATTTCATCTACCTAAAGAAATCCGCAAATGTAATGCTTCTGGACTTGTTTGCCAAATTAAACCTTCATTCCTTCAGGCTGTCCATATCGGCCGTCGTGATGTCGTATTTGCAGAACCCACAGCCCATGTCGCCACCGTGGTAACAAATAATCCAAACCCAATAAGCCATCTCAGCAGAGACGGCATGAGAACCAGCTGATCCACCCACTGTCCTTCTGGAACGCAGGGACATACACTCATCAGCCCAGCTGGCCAATCAGAGGCTGACAAACTGACCGATGTAGTTCCTGTTCGACCGTTTCAAGTTTTCTCTGTGCTCTGCTCACCATTTGTTTTTATGTATGTGACCACACTATAGTAAAATATTCATATGCTGTGAATGATTTTGAGAAATAAATGAGCTATTTTGTGTGCTGCTTCAAACATTTTCATACTGTATATACACAAGTAAGTAGTGTTAATTAGGACACTTTGAAGTGCAAAACTAGAGTTTGATGTTAATGTATTCATCCTGCAGCTGCTGCTTCTAACTAAATGTGTGGACAGAAGTATAAATAAGCCTTTTATTCTGAAAGATTTAGTTTTTCTGAGAAGAAACTGCTTCAAAAATGATATACAGCACTATATAGACATGCCAGATTTGTTCCTCTCAATGTGTCCAAGACGGATTCTGCACAGGCCTGGAGGATTTAAGGAACAACTGGCAACTCATGAACTGGCGTTTTTGGAAGTGTATTCTTAGTAGTAGGAGCAATGTGCATAATGTTTTTTGACAGTTGTCTTTGTAACACTAAGGTGGTTTCTTAAAAAATCTGTTAACCATGTTTGATGGTAAAAGAAAATTTGTGTTTGTCCATAACCTATTACACCACTAGGTCACAATTTATCTGATCACATTTCTTTCAATATCATAATTTAGGAATGTGTTTCTGCTCATCTAAGCATATGTTTAATGATTGGCAAGTAGTTTGATGCTATATCTTTATCCACAAAAAATCTAATTCTCACGAATATGAGGAGTGAATCTGGCTCTTTAATTTTAAATAAAAGAAGAAAGTTTTATATATACACACACACACACAGTAATGATAATGTTTAGAAATTGCTGAATGCTATGTAATGGTCTTATTACATATTACATACATTTTACCTGTAACCTGTAAATTGCCATTCAAAGGTTTGGACAAAACAAAAAACACTAGAAATGTTCATCAAATCAAAACTGTCTTGTTGCCGAAATCCAGCTCGTCTCTGGGCTGATTTTATTTCATAATTTTATGTTATTTTTTATTATTTTGCCCCGTGCTCACCAATTTATACATTAAAACATAACATTAAGAATGAAACTTTACATAAAACAATTGTATAATCTATAATAACAAGAAACAAATTTATTCCAACTTTTGTGAATCTAATTCAGCATTTTACTGTCATTTCACAATTCAGAGCCCCCCTTTCTTACGCTCGTCTCTGGGCTGATTTTATTTCATAATTTTATGTTATTTTTTATTATTTTGCCCCGTGCTCACCAATTTATACATTAAAACATAACATTAAGAATGAAACTTTACATAAAACAATTGTATAATCTATAATAACAAGAAACTAAAATTTATTCCAACTTTTGTGAATCTAATTCAGCATTTTACCGTCATTTCACAATTCAGAGCCCCCCTTTCTTACGTCTGATCACGCTTATTGGCTAATTCCTTATCCATATGATGTTAAACCAATCCAATAATTATATTTTATTGTGAATTACTATAAGAAATATTATTGTTTGTTAATACATTTTCATTACGTAGCCCTCCAACTGATCAGTGAAATTTGCCTTTAAATTTCCCTCATGAATAATATTATGTACACTCTCCCAATAAACCTGAGTAAGGAAGAGAAAAACACACATGACCATACTGTCTCTCACCCACCGCGCAGCAGCAGTCAAAACGCGTAGTTCTGATCCGCGCCTCTGCTCCCAGCACCAGGACAGTCACGTATCCGTTACGCGCACAGAGCGCGAGACTCCTCGTACAAGCGCATGCGGCTCTCGCGCCACGTAGACTCGTTTCTCGAAAGCCTTGACTGAACACATCTGACGAGAATCAAAAGATTACACTGAGAAAGAACACAAAATTGTCTGTTTTGCCCAACAAAAATACTTAAAGACAGAATGTTCCGAGCTTGAAGATGGATATGACCTCTTGCTCTGAGACAAAGGACCTCGGACCATTCAGTTTATGGAGTTTTAGTGGTAGTTTTGTCAGTTATAAACTACAGGTGATCCGGACGAGTCCAGATTGCAGGATCATCTCTGAAAAAACACAAACCTCTGTGGTGAGTGTCTCTTTAATTTCTCTGTTCACAATCGCTTAATGTTTCATATATAAAGATATGTTTATGTAATATTTTGCTCTAGCCTATATACAAACAATTTAAATGTTTATATTATATAAAATGTGACATTAATGTATAACGTAAAATGTGAAATTACAACATTAACACTATATACTAATTATGCATTATTCTTGTATTATATAAAACTATTTTAACTGTAAATAGGCTATATTTATACATTTAATATTTGTTTTAGTATCTATCTATCTATCTATCTATCTATCTACAGGTGCATCTCAATAAATTAGAATGTCGTGGAAAAGTTCATTTATTTCAGTAATTCAACTCAAATTGTGAAACTTGTGTATTAAATAAATTCAATGCACACAGACTGAAGTAGTTTAAGTCTTTGGTTCTTTTAATTGTGATGATTTTGGCTCACATTTAAGAGGAAAATGAGAAACAAGAGACCAAAAAATGCAGATGAGCTGAAGGCCACTGTCAAAGAAACCTGGGCTTCCATACCACCTCAGCAGTGCCACAAACTGATCACCTCCATGCCACGCCGAATTGAGGCAGTAATTAAAGCAAAAGGAGCCCCTACCAAGTATTGAGTACATGTACAGTAAATGAACATACTTTCCAGAAGGACAACAATTCACTAACAATGTTTTTTTTATTGGTCTTATGAAGTATTCTAATTTGTTGAGATAGTGAATTGGTGGGTTTTTGTTAAATGTGAGCCAAAATCATCACAATTAAAAGAACCAAAGACTTAAACTACTTCAGTCTGTGTGCACTGAATTTATTTAATACACGAGTTTCTCAATTTGAGTTGAATTACTGAAATAAATGAACTTTTCCACGACATTCTGATTTATTGAGATGCACCTGTATCACGTGTGGCATCAGAGAAGAATCTTTAATCTTTCTTTGGTTGAAAAGTACCATAAAATACCATGGTACAGTACCTTTGGTCATGTACCATGGTCATACTATGGTATTCTTTTCAAGTACCTTGCAGTAAATACAATGGAAATACTATACAGTATATCAAAATACTATGATTTTACTGCCTGTTATATTCACCGTGCCATAGTATCATCTTAGTACTTTTTTGGTCATGTTTAACACATACTTTTGTATTTGTTAGATGATCTTTTGCCAGTCTTTTGCTGTTCTCGGTGTGATGGCTTACAGCCAGAGCTATTTATCATAAGGTGTTCATTCAGCAGATACCATATTATTTATACTACTGAATGGTATAATTTTATTGTGTTTAAACATTTATTCTGCCCTTCTATATAACAGTACATATGTCAGCATCCGAATCGGCTGAGACTTTGATTTTAGCCGTTTCTGATTACAGTTCACAATAAAATAATAAAAATAAAAAAAACATGCAGCCGTGTAATATGCCTAATACACTGGAGAAAAGTCTAAAAATCGAGTTCAGTCCAGAAAAACTGATCTCAAGCTTGATACATGACATCTTTGAATAGGGACTTGATGGCCATTATTTCTATCGGTAAGTTTTTGTGGTTTTGGAGAACTTTGTAAATGGCACCCTAATTGCATGTATTCATACACACCCACACAATGGTGAGGCTGTCTGTGGGCTGGTTCAATGGAGATCCAGCCCACACAAATGGCCACTTGCTGTAACACACAATGATGCAAATGAAATAATCCAAAATTGGGTCTTACTACCTTTTGTGGCGATGCCTATGCTTTACCTTGCCGTTACAGCGAGATTTATGATGTTGTCACTTTAGCAAACAAAGAAAAGCGGGATTCTTTTGTCTAGTCCAGGAAGCAGCCAATGCATCAAACCCTTTAAACAAGGATGAGATGTGTTCCTGACTAAAAATAAAAAAAACATGAATGTCATGATGCTGCCAGGCTCCAGGAAAGGACTTAAAAATGTGTAAAGGCCTTTCAAGATGTCTTCTGGTTCTCCTTCACCTCACTGAATATATTCCCTGTTGGAACTGGCATGCGTATTGTAATAGCTTTGCTCTCCATTGGCCAAAAATAAAGAGGCAGATTTAGTTAGTTCCATCTTTAGTGTCTGATCATTGATACAAGCTGTAACTCTCCTAATCACAGCCTGACAACAAAACCCACCTGTCAACAAAGAGCACAGCCACAATAAGGACTGTGTGAATGCATTCCATTCACATTTTGGCTACTGTGCTTATCTTTTCCTGTGCTTTACTCCATCTGTGTCTTTCTTTTCATCTAATCTTTGTACTTGAGGGGGAAGATCACTATAGCATTTGCAGCAACTTCAGTGCTTTGCTTTCAGAAACAGAACAGTAGAAGTGCTATCAGCCCTTCTGGCTCGTCTCAAAGAGCCTCAGAAACTCCAAAAGCATAAACTTCTGACTGTAGCACTGCATTGTTCCTGTGCATGTGTGAGTATGTATTTGAAATTGTTGAGTGTGTATGTGTCACTTTAAATTACTTTATTTCTCCACCCGTGTCACAGTGGACAAATTCTTCAAACACAGTCAGCACATATCGTAGTACCGGAGTGCATCATTTATTTTCACCTGACATTGGTCTATTGCAATTTTCTCTAAACAACTATGCAGCCTTTTTTAATTAAACCTCCCTAGGTGTTTTTTCTACCCTCTGCTTTCCTTTCCCACTTGATTACACGACACATATTTTCCCCTTCATTTCCTTTTTTTTTTGTTTTTTTTTTTGTTGCTGTCAGTTTTTATTATTATGATGAAGATGATGATTTATAGTATTATGAACAATATCACTATAGAAATATTTTCATATTATTATTATAATTTATTATTATTATTTACAGCATTATGAACACTATCACAATATAAATTATAAAATTTTCCACTAAAGACATTATGTTGTGAAGGTGTTCATAATGCCACAAATAAATATATTTAAGTATTTAATTAATTTATTTTCAGTATTGCCATCACAATACAAGTCTTCCAATAAAGAAATAAAACGTTACTGTCAATAAATATAAATAATAGCAATACCAATACTAAAACAACAACAACAACTTAATAAAATAATAATAATTATTGCTTTTGTTGTTGTTGTTGCAGTTCTACAAACAGGGTATATTAACAGGTTCATAATGTATTGTATTATACATTAAAAATGAATCCAAAGATAGATTTTATGCTCATTTACACTTATAAATCAATGTCTTGATACAAGTAAATTACATTTTAATATTATATTTTAAATATTAATGATATATTTTTAATATTATATTTTAAATTCACATTACTCATAAATATAAAAGCTCTTTTTTTAAATTTCACTTAAGTAACTATATTCTTTAAAACAATGACAACAGCAACAACAAAAAATATTACACCAAAAACGTTTTTGTAAATATACATTAATTTCTCTACTTTCTGCCCCCATAGAGCCATGCTGTCTCCCATGTATGCAGACAGCTCAGTCATCATGGAGAGAGCGCCGCCCTTGCGGAAGGGAGAGAGAGTGCAACCTCAGGGCCACAAACTGCGCTCTCATCCTCCCACGAGCGGGAGCAGTGTTTGTGCCAACCCGACCTACTATCATACTGTGTATGACATGAGTGATGCAGCATGCCATGACTACAGCAAAGCCAATGGAGGGGAAACGGTAATGATAGATGGGACACTTTACTCTTTGATGCCCAGTGACTCTCTGGTTCCTCCTATCAGAAGGAGAGGAGGCCTAGTTGACCACCGTGATGTCATCAAAGCACACCAATCCCATAAATTGCAGAGCACTCCACAGGCCCGACGAAAACAATGGGAGTGAGTATTAAATAATCTGTTACTTTTTGAAATGTATTGGGTTTGATGACTTTGTTATTTTGAAATGTACTAGAAAAAAGTCCATCATAAAGCACCAATCACGTGTTTTGGCATGTTTAGTCATTTGATGACATTTAAGTTTAATGTGCTTTTGTACAAGTAGTTTAATGTCAATGCTAGTCCTATGAATTTAATTATCAACAGCATAATCTTGTTTCATACTGAAATGTCAACTGACGGAAGTGATTGTGAAATACACCCACCTCATTTCATCTTATTTTTTATCTACCATAAGTTTTTTTTTTTGTGCAAGATTGTACAAAATCTGGATTCTAAATCTATCCCTCTGAGACCTAGATTGTTGCCATGCCTCCTCTACAGCCTTCAGGGAGCAGACTGTCACTTAAAATATTCATCTCCCATCATATCGCTGAGAATAAAGGGTAGGTCATGTAGGTGTGTGTGTGGAGAGGATGTGTATGGACATTGATGGACACACTGATGACCACTGCTTCATTTGGATCCTGTGTGTGTGGTTTTGCCTGACAGCAGTTAGTGAATGTGAAAACCTTGAGCTCTGGTGAAACAGATATTGTTTGAAATCTGGAATGGATAGGGAGCAAATTCAGACCAAGATGGAAACATATTAAGGCAAAAAGGACAGTTATGGTGATGTTTTTTTTTTGGCGAAGTTGTTTTTGTGTTAGTGGCGTAGAAAGTCTGTTTATATTCTTGTGTTGTGATTAGTGGGTACACGCTCCTCACGAACTTGTCAGCTTCAGTCAAATCCTCTGCTGACTTTAGCTTATAATTGGAGACAGTCAAGTTGATGTGTGTATTTCTGTGCAGCTAGCAGCACCAAATAGAATAGCAAAAATCATGCATTCCAACCTTCCATAGTTTGGACAAACAGGTACATAATTTCATATTTTTATGTCATTTATATGTTATGTAAAACTATAAAAGATTATATCTGTATTTATCACTTTATATTTACTTGTACTTTGTATCATACTTTATATTATTTTATAGTTTTAGATAACATGTAAATTACATGAAATAAACAAAACAAAAAACAATTTATATATGATTTACACATTATGTCAAAATATAAACATATTTTTATATTAAAAAAAATATAAAAACTGACTTTATGGCTTATTTGTAGTTGTTTTTGGGACAGAAGGAAACAATTTTACCTAAATATAGTTCACCATAGAGAGAGCCTGTTCTTTTTCACCTTGACATTGTTAGCATAAATACTTAATGTATCCTCGGCCTCAGGTCTCTGGTGTTTAGAAGAATAAGACTGGGTTTTGGTGTGTTTGCGTCACGGTGGGACGAAGTTACAGTGAACATAGAGTGACAGTGGAATCCAGTCACGATTTTTGTTGCGCTTTAGGGGTGTGGAGGCTTCCACTCTCATCGCTCACCCACTCAATCTGGCAGCCGTAGCAGCGGGGAGACGTGAGATAACAGGTTACTGAGAGAAACTGCACTCTCACTTTCTTTCACTGACTCATTTCCCCTTGCTCTCTTCTCTCTTTCATTTTCCCTTTCTTGTCTCTGGTCTGGGAGTGATCAGCTGTAACTAAATATGAGCCCAGGGAGTCTGTCACACAGCAGAAATGCAGATAAATGCACAAACAAATACACAAACAAGTATAAGATGCACAAGATGTTGCAGTTCATACATACAATGGGGTCCAGAAGTCTGAGACTACATTGAAACTTTTCATGTAATCTTTAATGTAAGTCTATGTGTGATATTGACCATGCAAACTGCATTGTGGAGATGGTCAGATGTTCTTGCACCCATTGAAGCACAAGATGCTCTCTGCATTTTCCTAGAATCATGCTGTTAGCCTGGAAACCATTTTTGAAATTTTATGAATTTAAATTCATGTACTTTAATTTAAATTAATTATTTCAAATGTATATAAATTATTATATATTAAAATTATGAATTATGAATTGTTTTTATATTTTTGTATTTAAGAATTATTTTAAATATTTAAAACTCTTATTGTACTTTATTTTATATATATATATTATATTATTATTATTTTTATTTATTTATTTATTTATTTTTATTCCCAAAAAATATAAGAAACAGCACAAGCCCAAGAGGACAAGTGATAGTTTCATACATTGGCCTGAAACTGTAATACTGGCCCCAACTTTATTGTTGAGTCCTAAAATTAGAAGCAATTTCATTAGTGGTCTCAGATTCTCCCAATACCTATATTAAAGCATACATTGGAGAGTAGACTCTCTTTTTCCTCTTTCACATGTTCTCCTGCCACTGCCTTGTGTTCAGTGTTTTCCATAAACACGGGGTACGTCTCTCACACACTGTCAATTAGAGCAGTGCTATATTAAAACAGCCTTTTAAATAGACAAAAAAAAAAAAGTTTGTGTCTCTCAGCTGTGTATTGCTTCTATTTTTCATCCCTTCATCTGTGTCCCTCATCCCCTCCCCCTTATCTGTGCTGTAGATTACTTCAAATCTTATTTCAGTGTACCTCCTATTTAGGTTTAGAATGAAAAGCTGTAAAATCAAAATATATGCTGTGAAGTAGTTTACATTTAGACTGTACAGACACACACAAACACACATGATCACACACAGTCTTATACAGAGACACTTGGCAGCAAGTGCAGACAGATCAGCGGGCAGTGTGACAAGGGGGCAGTTTTTGAGCGGAAGCTTCCACAGTTTCCGCTGGCAGGAGAGACCTAAGCTGCATAAATAGGGTAGCCATGCTATTTTTAGCACCCATAAAAATGGGCTTTTTAGTATTACCAAGGCCGCAATGAACGAAAGCATTGATTTAAGGCTGAGAGATGATTTGTGGAATGTGACGTTACAGGTGCGAGGGTGCATGATGGGTCAAATGTCATCCTGGCTGCTGGCAGCTGCAGTCCTTTTTCCAACGAATGAGAGAGTGCCAACAGATGCAAATGTACAGACTTCCTGATTAGATTCTGCAAATAGTTTCCATGTTGATTTATACCAGTTGCAAGGGTAGAAATTATCAAGTGATTGGACCTTGGTAAAATGTTATGAATTTTATGAAGCATAATTCTTTTCCTTAGACTATATGAGATAATTTTAGTTATTTTTGTGATGTTGATTTTAAAGCTGCACAATTTTTACCTGTACAATAACTAACTTAATGAAACTCTGAAGATGCCAATGGTATCTGGAAGAGTTAGGTAAAGAGTTAGGAATATATATAAATATATAATATAAATATAATTACCTTCATATAAAAACAATAGAATTCAAAGAAACCATGATAGAAAACTAGTGTGAGAAAGACCAAGGAGACATTACAGTATATATTTAGTTGATGTGAGAGAATGGATGGATCAGTAGATGAAAATCATCTAAGGAATTTGTGAAATGGAAAGTAAAGGAATGAAATATGCGGCAATCAAGATGAGGAGTGAAACAGGAGACAGGTTGAGTGTTAAGACCAATGAGAACAGACTGCAAGACATCTGAGTGTCCTCTTAAACACTGAGCCATTGTTTGTTTTTCTTTAGTCCCCCTTTACAACTCTCTTCTCTTATCTTCTTTTTTTTTATCTTGAATCAATCTGGCTTATTGCCATGCATTGGAGACCTGTTCCAGACAGAGGTGTCCCTTAGGACCTAGTTTCTCCAATGATGTGTGCGTGTGTATATTGATTGCTTTCTGGTGCGGTTGGGAAATCGTAATTCCTGACGTGTTTTAAACCCTGTTTTTATTGAACTTTCGAATACACCTCAGCAGTTTCCATGCAACTATGTCTCTGCATTAGATTCATTACTCTACATAATTACTTGGCTGGATCCGAATAGCTTGCAAATGCATTACGTCAATCTGTGTCGTAAACCAGCACACTGTCTGGTTTTTGAGCATAATTTATTATACCTGGGATTCCTGTCAAACCACAGTGTTCTCAGAGCCTGAGACTGCACCTCCTGCATCTCAATTATGCATTTGTGCCATACTGTCTTCCTCTAAGAGATCTCAGAGGTTTGTGATGTGTGTCTGTGCGACAGAAAGCAGAACTGGTTTGATAGTCTGATCCTAAGGCTGGAATGAATGTTCATTCTGTTTGTTTCAAGAGTTTGTGTCTACTTAAAGAAATTAAGTAGTTAATGAAATTAAAATTTGCTGAAAATTTACTCACCTTTAGCTTCAGGCCATCCATGATGTAGATGAGTTTGTTTCTTCATCGGAAGTGATTTGGAAAAATTTTGCATTACATCACTTGCACACCAATTGATCCACTGCAGTGAATGGGTGCCGTCAGAATGAAAGTCCAAACAGCTCATAAAAACTTCACAATAATCCACAAGACTTCAGTCCATCAATTAACGGCTTGTGGAGCAAGCGAGTGAGTTTACAAGCTAAATGTTGGTGGATTTTGATATGAGAGGACAACAGGAGATGGGATTTATTTTTTCACTGGAAGAAGCATTATTATGGATTATGGTATTTTGGCCAGAAGCGATGGTTTAAAATGAAAAAGCCTTAATGATGAATTTATTACAAACACACAGCTTTTTGCTTCACAAGACATTAATTGATGGACTGCAGTCGTGTGGATTATTGCAATGTTTTTATCAGCTTGGACTCTCATTCTGACGGCACCCATTCACTGCAGAGGATCTGTTGGTGAGCAAGTGATATAATGCTAAATTTCTCCAATTTATTTGATTTTTTTTAATCAAATTTTATTTTGTGTGAACTATTCCTTTAAAACAAACTAATCTGACCATTTCATAATCAGAGATTCAGTTTAAAGAGAGAGAAAAATGGAAATTCTGTCATCATTTATTCATCCTCATGTTGTTCTTTCCTTCTTCTGCAGAAAACAAAAGATATATAATGATATTTAATTAAAAAAAATATATGTAATGCAAATCAACAGGGTCCAATGTTTTCTTTGACCCCACTGAATTGCTTTGAATAGACAAAAACACTTAAAAGGATGGTTCACCCAAAAATGAAAATTGTCATAATTTACTCACCCTCACCCTCATGTTCTAAACCTGCATGAGTTTATTTCTTCTGCAGAACACAAAAGAAGATATTTTGAAGAAATATGGTAAACAAACCTTTTTTGCAGGTTTGTTTTTTGGAAAAAAAAAAAAAAATTCTCAAAACATCTTTTATTTTCCACAGAAGAAAGAAAGTCATAGAGGTTTGAAACAATGTAAGGGTGAATAAATGATGACAACATTTTCATTTTTGTGTGAACATTCTTCGAAAAAATATATTCTTGTGTAGTTCATCTTTTATAGTGAAAACAGATCAAACTCTACCTATGTTTGTGCATCTGTGCATCTCCTGTTATTCATGTCTGTAGGGCAGAACTCACCTTATTTTATCTCTCTGTGCTCTGTCATTTCTCTGAGCCATTTAGATGCTAATGCAGCCAGTGAGTCCATCCTATCTGCTGTCAGCTCAAAGGTTGAGCTGGGGGGCTGGACAGTCTGACCCTTATTCACACCCATTTAGACTTCCCTTTTCCCCTGACTAAGTCATGGATAACAAATATGACACAATACATACATGATTATGTTTTACGGGATGTATAAAACAGTCTGCTGCAGGTAAATATGAGTGTTATTTACAGCGTATTTAGAAGTTTATTTTCACATAAAACAAATACTCAGTATACCTTTTATTTCAAATGCTTTCACACCACTCTGAAATGCATTGCTTATTTTCA
This sequence comes from Sinocyclocheilus anshuiensis, assembly GCF_001515605.1. Taxonomy (NCBI): domain Eukaryota; kingdom Metazoa; phylum Chordata; class Actinopteri; order Cypriniformes; family Cyprinidae; genus Sinocyclocheilus; species Sinocyclocheilus anshuiensis. The sequence continues at coordinate 310,990 of NW_015544143.1, read as the reverse complement.
GGTGTCAAATAAACTCTGGATAGCCGTTGTCATATATTTATGTTAGCAAATAGCCTAAACTACACTATATGTGAAGTAGAGGATGTTAAAGCCCAAAAAATCTAGCTATTGTGTACAGCCAGTTTTACTATAAAATGTTCTATCGTTAAGCAAGTCAGACAAAGACAGTTTCATTCAGGAAAAGAGGTGCTGAGAGACTAACATGCTCACAGCAATCTTCACAAAGGATATTATGTCATAAATCATTTCTTTATGACAATGCTCTAATTCTCTCTCATATTCAGAGATTGCTCTATTACAGTGTTTCTCAACCCTGGTCCTGAGCGCCCCCCAACACTGCACATTTTGTATGTCTCCCTTATCTGACACCCATTTCAGGTCCTGGAGTTTCTTTTAATGAGCTAATGAGTTGAATCAGGTGTTTGATTAGATAGACACACAAAATGTGCAGTGCTGGGGGGCGCCCAGGACCAGGGTTGAGAAACACTGCTCTATTACTTGCCATTGCCCTTAGTTCATATTTTGTTGTCCTGATTTATTTAGGCCCTTAGAGACATTCACATATACAAATAAAGACAAGACACACAGTAGATGCTTGAATTTGACTTAATTTCAAAACTAGAATTAATTCAAAGATATGTATTGCATATATTTCATTATAAAACTTATTTATTTATTAGATTTTTTTTAATCACACAGCTTTAATTTCAAGTTGTATTGACTTTATATAATATTAGAGTTGCTGCCCTCTCCTGGGCAAAATATTCAACTGCACTGTAAACTGTTTACCAGGGATATCTAACTGGAGATCTGTCAGTGGATATATATTTTTATAGACAATATGTGACCCGTGCTGGCAAAATGAGTCGGAATGTTTACGGTCTAACAGTGAGCTACAGGCAAAAGAAGTGAAAGATGTCAGTTTTGGTCGAATTTGAGGTTTTCACAAAAATGAGTTCATTAAGCCCTTTTCTAGTGATCCCAATGCTTCAAATAGTAATTAAACATCTAAAATGATCTTTATTTGTACGTTTTCTGAGAGAAGTACCTTTTTCTCTGCTCACTTCTGGACGACTGCTGCTGCATCACACCACAAGTTGTAGGATATATCGTTGGAAAGCGCAGCATTCCAGCTTTATGAATATTCATAGCGAATTCTGTATGACATGAATCTGAACCAGTAAAATATGATTTTCAAATCCATGCTGATGAAAACAAAACGATCGCGCTGACTGACATTTGCAAAGCGCGTACATAAGACTTTTAATGCGATCTCATAACATTATTGCGCAATATGTCTTGGCCAGATTCACACAGACATAATCTGTTATGTCCTACATGAACGTTTAGTTAATGGTTGGGGGGAAATCTGGTGTGTAACATTATATTAGATCCATGAATTACAGTAGGTCACAATATTGATCTGTCTCGATGTTAATCAAACATTAAAAGTCGGAATCATTCGCTGCTCTTGATTAAACTACAGTTTATTTGCATCTTTGTTCTTATTTTTAATAGGCTAACAAAGATTAAAAAAAAAAAAAACAGCTATATTGTGATTAATAATATAGTAATTATTATTAAGAAAATAATTGGAGGAAAATATGCAAAGTTGCTCTGTGATTTTGATTTGGAACCTTTACAAAACTTTAACTCGATTTTTCTCAAAATTGACTTTTCTGACTGTTTGAAAATTTGCAATTTTCGAAAATGTGCTCATTCCGACTAATTTTGCCAGCACGGGTCACACACATATTAATAAAAATATATTATGTATATTAAAAATATTTTATTTTGAAAACATACCTGTCATGAGCAGTACACTAGGTGGAGCTGTTCAACCAAGTTACATTTTTTTTTAATTTGCCTACTCTTTCAATGCCAGACACTTGGCGGCACTGCAGGACAGTACTTGTAGATTTCTGCAGCCTCACCTACTGTTTTGTCACCCTGTAGTCATCCACAGCTGAGGGGGATCTCCCATCTTGATACACACACTCACACACTCGCTCCTCTCTGTTTCTCGCCCACTCTCGCCCACTCTTTGCTCTAAGCCTCGACACATAACATTGTGATGATCATTACAGCAGTAGTGTTAAGAACTCATGCTGACTTACTCTGTCTATCAGTTTGATTGAATGGATTTTATCAGTATGATTACCATGTGCTGTGCCTGAATTCTCTATGATATCTGTGCAGTTGAAAGCAGTAAAAGGCTGAGAAAACCTGATCCACCAGTAGAAGACTTCATCTTCATCTTAAAAAAAAAAAAACAGCTATATTGTGATTAATAATATAGTAATTATTATTAAGAAAATAATTGGAGGAAAATATGCAAAGTTGCTCTGTGATTTTGATTTGGAACCTTTACAAAACTTTAACTCGATTTTTCTCAAAATTGACTTTTCTGACTGTTTGAAAATTTGCAATTTTCGAAAATGTGCTCATTCCGACTAATTTTGCCAGCACGGGTCACACACATATTAATAAAAATATATTATGTATATTAAAAATATTTTATTTTGAAAACATACCTGTCATGAGCAGTACACTAGGTGGAGCTGTTCAACCAAGTTACATTTTTTTTTAATTTGCCTACTCTTTCAATGCCAGACACTTGGCGGCACTGCAGGACAGTACTTGTAGATTTCTGCAGCCTCACCTACTGTTTTGTCACCCTGTAGTCATCCACAGCTGAGGGGGATCTCCCATCTTGATACACATACTCACACACTCGCTCCTCTCTGTTTCTCGCCCACTCTCTTGCTCTAAGCCTCGACACGTAACATTGTGATGATCATTACATAAGTAGTGTTAAGAACTCATGCTGACTTACTCTGTCTATCAGTTTGATTGAATGGATTTTATCAGTATGATTACCATGTGCTGTGCCTGAATTCTCTATGATATCTGTGCAGTTGAAAGCAGTAAAAGGCTGAGAAAACCTGATCCACCAGTAGAAGACTTCATCTTCATCTTATGTTACTCATGCTGTGAATAATGTGTTCACCCTCATGTTCCAAACCTGTATAACATATTTACTTCTGTAGAGCACAAATACATTTAGCGTGATATCTGAGCTGCTGTTTTCCACTGAATGACAATGGGTGGTGACTATGTGCTGATCCAAAAAAGACCAAAAGTAAAGCAAATGTAGTTTTTACTTCTATGGTAGTTCATAAATATATTCCAAGTTCTCTTAAAACATTTCATAACTTTGACTTGAAATGAAAGATTTTACAGGAAATCTTGTGACAGCTGTGATCACCATTTACCAGTGTTTTTTAATAATTTACTATAATAGATTTTGTTCATATTTTGAATTAGATTATATATATATTTTTATATTTTTAGTTTTATGTTTAAATTTTTATTTTAGTTAAAAGTTTTAGTCATTTAAATTTTGTATTAGTTTAGATTAGTTTTAGTTTAGTTTTTGTTAAATATGTCTATATAATATTTATAAATTTTTAGTTATTAGTTTTAGTTTCTGTAGTTTAGTTATTTTAGAACATTAGCTTAAAAATAATAAATATTTTTTTATTTTATTTTATTCAATTATATTTAATTTAACATTTATTTAACTAAAGTAAATTTTTATTTATCTTTATTTCAAGTTAAGAAAATGTTTTTCTAAATATACACAGTTAAAGTCAGAATTATTAGCCCCCTTGGTGAACATGAGCAAAGAAATCTGTGAAAATAAATGTTGTTTATCTGTTTGATCTTTCATTAAAAAAAATCACAAAAATCTAACCTTTCATTGAACTAAAACAACTGAAAATGGGGAGAAAATATAATTAGGAATGAAATGTTTTTCTTTAACGCATGGTGATCACAGTTATTGGCCCCCTTTTATTCAATACTTTTTGCAACCTCCATTTGCCAGCTCTGAGTGTTCACTTATATGCCAGATGAGGTTGGAAAATACCTGACAAAAGGTCAGAGACCATTCTTCCGTACAGAATCTCTCTAGATCCTTCAAATTCCCAGGTCCGTATTGGTGCTTCTCCTCTTTAGTTCACCCCTCTCATTTTCTATGAGGCTCAGATCAGAGAACTGGGATGGCCATGGCAGAAGCTTCATTTCATGCTCCGTAACTCATTTTTGTTGATTTTAATTTTGTTGTTGATTTCTAGCAGAGGCATGTTTTGATTTGTTGGAATTTGATAGAATCCATAGTGCCATGTTTTCATAATTTCTGCATGTTTACACTATTTTTTTTATTATAGATTTGATAGATTTATTTTATAAACCATATCCATGGATAACATGGTTTTACTGTGATTGATCTTATTAATAGTTTAACTTTTTAATCTTTCCAATGAATTTTAATTTAAGTAAAATGTTAATTCATTTAGAGCTTGATGAAATATAAATAGGCCTGTCAGTGTCTTACATAAATTAGGTGTTAACTCTTTGCCAATGTTACAGTCATTACAAACCTGTATGACTTTCTTTCTGTGTAACATAAAATATCTTTTTTGGTTATAATCGATGGTTTGGTTACCAACATTCTTCAAAATTTCTTTCACAGAAGGGAGAAAGTCATACAAGTTTGGAATGACATGACGATATGTAAATGATGACAATTGAATAGCAGTAAATTTATTTTATGGCATTCTACTGTAGCGCAAACCCAGCAATATTCATGGGTGAACTTATGGGCCAGATGGGCTGGATTTATCCAGGACCAAATTTTAGCCCTAGTCCAGCCCTGACCACAACTAAATTCAGAATACACAACTCGGAAAATAAAATACTGATACGATGACCACAGCTACTGAAAGAGCTTACAGGTGGCGATGGATATAAGTGTAGGCTTATACCAAATGCTGTACCATCGATTTTTCCCCACAGGGAGTCTAAACGGTCCCGGATATCGAGTGAAACTCCTTCAGTGGCCGCTACGTCATGACAAGCGTCAGCATGTTTACATCTTGCCAGGATGTTTGTAAGCTCTTTCAGTAGCTGTGGTGTACTAAAATCCTCAACGGCGTCAGGGCTAAAGTGGAAAGTACAAAGACGCGGGTATTTAGGAAGTTTTAATCGTCCACACAGGCATCTTCCCATTCTTTTCTCCTCTTCTTATCGCTAGGAAAGCAGTGAAGACTTACATTGCTTCTCTTGTTGCCCTTCAACTGAAAATTACAACCAAAAGCCGCACAATGTGGCATCGTATCAGTATTTTATTTTCCAAGTTGTGTTGCAGTAAAAATAACAACAGGAAGCGCCAGTAGCTCACCGAGTGCAACCATTTGATGTAATCCAAATAATGGCACCCCCAATAGTCCAAAATATGTATAAAAATTTTGAATTTTTAAAATAACGTAAATCTTTCATGAGTTTTCTTCTATTTCAGTAAGAGACATCATTTACGTCAGTGGTTCTCAATTCCAGTCCTTGCGTACCACCGCTCTGCATATTTTGCATGTCTCTCTTATTTAACACACCTGATTCAGATAACCAGCTCGTTAGAAGAGCATGCATGAACTTTGTTACGATTGACATGGTCCCTACACAGTGGTCATTGCTCCCTACTCCCTGAGCATGGGATATCCGTTGAAGTTTACTTCACTTCGGAACATTCATTCACAGATTTGCGATATGCCACTGCCTGCAGCATCTTCACACAGACGAAACTTACTAGAGAAGTGTGAAGTGTGACATTATGTACCTCTGTAAATAAATGCAATTTTAATTCACATCTTGCACACTTTAATGCCCTTTGAATGGAACATATACGCTCCCTTTGAAACTGGAATCATGGTGGAATATCCTGTGATGTCCACTTCACAAGGCACTTACGGTCAAATAGAACAAACGTCTGAAGTGATAAGAGATGCATACAAAATGTGCAGTGTGGTGGTACGCGAGGACTGGAATTGAGAACCAGTGATTTACATTATATTAAGCCCTACAAGTCTTAATACCCGGGGTTCCCTTTAAGAGACCACTCCAAATCAATTTTCTTATATCAGCATCTCTACGTGTATGGCAGCCATTCCATTCCAGTGTCTGTTGAATTCCAACACAGGCACACCTCATTCTGCTTAATGAAGTACTGATTAGGTGATCACCTGAACCAAATCTTATTTAAAGACGAAAAGTATAAAAACCACTGCTGTGGTCATCACTATCCTCTTGCAATAGGACCAGCTGGATGGCAAAAACAGTGCTAGTAGTACCTCAAAAATAACTGGAATCAAATAATAACTATTGACCATGCCAAAAGAGTTGAAATGAACATTTTTAAGTGAGGAAAAGAAGGGTTCAATTCTGGCTTTACTGGCAGAGGGATACAACGAGAATCAGGTTGCTTCCATCCTTAAAATTTCAAAGACAGCAGTTCATACAAACAAGGTCAAGCTGCAGACATTGGGGACAACAAAACTACAAACCGGCGAAAAGAACTCTCCGCTGACCAGGATGACCACCAACTCATTCAAATGTCACCCAACAACCAAAGCATGACATCAAGTGACCTACAAAAAGAAAGGCAAACGGCAGCTGGGGTGAAGTGCACGGTGAGAATGGTTCGGAAGAGTCCTACAAGCCACAACCGCACCCACTGTGAAATTTGGTGGAGGATCGGTGATGATCTGAGGGTGCTTCAGCAAGGCTGGAATCGGGCACATTCGTCTTTGTGAAGGCCACATGAATCAAGCCACGTACAAGGTTGTCCTGGAAGAAAACTTGCTTCCTTCTGCTCCGCCAATGTTCCCCAACTCTGAGGATTGTTTTTTCCAGCAGGACAATGCTCCATGCAGCACAGTCAGGCCAATCAAGGTGTGGATGGAGGACCACCAGATCAAGATCATGGCATCAAACAAAGCCGAGCTGCTTGAATTTTTGCACCAGGTGTAACAAAGTCACCCAACAGTATTTTTCACTCGCCAACAGGTTTTGCGAAATCGCCGACAAATGCCTGAAATCGGCAATTCAATCACGCAGTGTGAATTATCAAAGATGCGATCTGAGGGAATCGCCGACGCCCGCAAAATATTTGGCATGCTAAATATCTAGAGCTGTCGCCGATTCAGTTACTGCTAAATTATTTACCTCCAACTCTCTTTGCAGAACACCCAATCCTTGTTCCCTGCATCTCCCTCCTGCATAACCTTGTAGCTGGAAATTAGCTCACAGACAATTTGCGGGCTATATATATATTTTTTAATAATTTCAGTCTTGCTCGAGAACTCCGGTCTGACGCACGCGGGTTCTCGCGTTATTTCCTTATTACTTCTCGCGTGTGTTTTGTTGTGAAGCGTAGTTTGCGGACCAGACAGAGTTGTCGGCGATTCTTCCTATTGTAAAGTCATGCAGTGTGTAACCTCCTGTAGCCGATCCATCGTGCAATGTGAACACAGCAGCGACTGACTGCTACCTCAGATAGTCGTGCAGTGTGAAAACCACGGTGACCAGACGACTTTGAAAATCGTGCAGTGTGAACTCGGCATAAGTTAAAACATTAGTATTGTGTCATTTAAAAATGAATATAAACTTGTTTTCTTTGCATTAGCTGAGGCCTGAAAACACTGCATCTTTTTTTTTTATTTTGACCTGTTGTCATTTTCCGTAAATTAATGCTCTAAATGTCAATGTTTATTTGGAATTCGGAAGAAATGTTGTTAGTAATTTATAGAATAAAACAATATTCATTTTTCTCCAACTCATACCTATACATAGTAAAACCAGAGAAACTGATAATTTTGTAGTGGTCTCTTCATTTTTTCCAGAGCTGTATATATTTTTGACATTTTCTGTCCCCAAGTCTCAACTGATTTCTACAATTCTCCCGCTGTGATCCTCCTCGCTGTGCATGAAGACGATATAGATACACGGCCTCTTCCAGGCAGATTTGTAACATCCTGTTGATTATGATGTCTTTTATTGTCTAATTATTGCCCTGATGGTGAAAATGGGATGGCATATTGGAGAAAACAATTTACTAAATGAGATTTTCCCCCGCTTTCAACAGTTTTGCAATGGAAGGTTAGATTTTTTTGAGAGTTTTTTTTTTTTTTTTTTTTCAAAGGGG
>NW_015544143.1:287438-302842 GCF_001515605.1 Sinocyclocheilus anshuiensis | reverse complement strand
TTTTTTTTTTTTTTTTTTTATCAAAGAGGTTAAACAATGCAGACTTATTTTCACAGCCACCTTTGCTCATATTAATTTACCAAGGGGGCTAATAATTCTGACCTAACTCTGATTATATATTTATATCTTATTTTTTTTATCTATGTTTCATTTTTGGGGGAACTATCCCATTAAGGCTTCTACTATGCATATCACAGTTGTTTATTGCTCTTATTTTTGATATTTACCATTTGCGAATCACAAGCACCATTTGGTTATTTTCACCTTTTTTATTCCTCTTCAGTTCCAGACCATTACCTCATCAGCTGAATTAAGTAATCAAAAACGGAAGCTCTCAGGTTTGTGCTTGATGAAAAGCAGCAGTGTTTATGTACTGTATAGTATTCCCAGCACAGTCACCATGTCACCAGCGTTCTGTTCTGACTAACGTCACCGTTAAGTGCTCCAGCCTGTCTGAGTAGCCATGCGTCCCATCGCTCACATGTCTTCTCAGGGTCACTCTCCCTGATTGGCTGGCTGCCAGTTTCTGCTCTGCTCTTTTCTCAATGAAACGTTCAGTGAGTGTGATTTACGCTGTCCTAACGGCACCAGTGGAAATGAGATGCAGCAGAGTGCGGATGGCAAATGCACACAAAAACAAAAAAGGATATCAAAGCAATAGAAACAATGTTAAAGGGATAGTTCACCCAAAAATGAAATATCTGTCATCATTTGCTCCCTCATGTCGTTTCAAAGCAGTATGATTTCCTTTCTTTGGTGGGACACATAGAATAGGTGTGTCAGTCAGTAGTAGTGCAATTTATTATGAAAGGCATAAAAGATGATTTATGTGTGTGTGGCAAAGAGATTTAACTATTTCTTTTATCATAAGTCTTGTAGTCTTCTGCACGAGACACACATGCTCATCAGCACAAACCCTTTAAGCATAAACCATGAACACATACTCTTTAAGTCTCTCTTACCCATAAATAAAATGGTATGCGAACACAAGACTGTACTTAATACAGTGTCTTGCTAAACATCCATCTGCGTTACACGGTTACACAAGCTCTTATAGTTTGGGGTTTATTTGCAGCAGCCTGCAGTAAAATGAGGGTGCTGTTTTTATCCCCACCTGCTTCTTGTTCTTGCTTTCTCTGAACAAGGACACTAAAAAATAGGCCGTATCTTATTATTAATCCTTTCTCTATCACGCTCATTTTATTATTATTTTTTTGTTCTGCCTTTCTTTATCTATCTATCTATCTATCTATCTATCTATCTATCTATCTATCTATCGTTCTATCTATCGTTCTATCTATCTCAGGATTGGTCCATTGATCTATCAGTCTATCTGTCAATCATTCTGTCTAGCCATGGATTGTTCTATCTGTCAGTAAAAACGCTTTTCTAGTTAAAATTTCTTTTGTTTTTTTTTCTGAATTTCAATTGAAATTGACTTGCTTAAGTTAGAATTCTGATTTAAGTTCTATATCGTGTTTGGTTCTTTTAATTCAAATTAATTTTGAATTCAGGAAACCGTTTTTTTTTTCTTTAATTAATTGTTCACAATGAATCTAGGAATTATTTCTAGGGAGTAAACGGGGTCCATTTTGATTTTATGTTAAGCTCTCAGATTCATTTAGACTATAAGGATATTAATGCATTGTGCACACACACACACACACACACACACACACACACACACACAAATATACTTCCTTCTCTCTCCTTTCCCCTTCCTTTTCATTTCCATCTTTCTCTAACTCAGATCATCTGACTCCTCCCCCTCTCTCTTGCCAAGTGTTTTCACTTTAATTGAAAGGCCCTCAGTGATGAATCAGGGCTGATTTGCCATTTGCAGGAACAGGAAAAACGAACGCTCAGCACACTGGCTAGATGCATGGATGGATGAAAAGAAGAAAGGATGGAGGGAGGGATCGATGGGCTGACGTGGTCTCAGTGCTCTCGGCCAGACTCATTCACCATCTCTCCTGCTTACTCATTACTTCCCATCCACCTCTGATCACACCTCATGCTTTTAAAATAATTTCCTGCCCATAATATGCTCTTTTCATTTTCGATCTCTCTTTTAGTCTGCAGTGCCATCTGTTCTTTTGAACCACAAGAATCGTCAGCATTTACGTAATTTATCTTGATTATGATACATTTATTTTGGTTACAAATCTACTAGTCTATATCGAAAGAATAGCTATATTTTCCTTGCAAAAAATACAATTTGAAAAAGCTCTGCTAATTTTAAATATTTAAAGAAAGATGCAATTTTGGCTCCAGATGGTGTAGTTATGATATCTGCTAGCAGTGCCTGGTTAACTAGCCATATCTTGACCTCCTAGTTTTTGCTTAAATCTTCACCCCCTTCTGTCAAAGGTTTGTCACACTCAGATTAAGAATAAAAGAGGGTGACCGATTGAACGACTCGTTCATGTTCACACCTCTGTAATTTTTCTCTCGTTCCCTGTCATGGATTGCAACAGCCCATTTTGGCAGCATATGAATGTAAATCTCAGCACAAATGCCACACAAACATAATCTATTGTTAAAGGGATAGTTCACCCAAAAATAAAAACCATTTACCTTCAAGTTGTTCCAAACCTGTATGCATTTCTTTCTTCTACAGAACACAAAAGGTTTTTATTTTGAAGAATGTTGGTAACCAAACAGTTTAGGGTCTTATTGACTTTCATATTATTTGGGACCCAAAACCATTTGGTTACCAACATTCTTCAAATTATATTTTTTGTATGTGTTCTACAGAAGAAAGTCACACAGGTTTGGAACAACAAAGTAAGTAATGACAGAATTGTCATTTTTGGGTAGACTATCCCTTTAAAAACTGATTTAGGATACAGTTTATGGTATGTAACTTTACTTTGTGAGTGTGTGTGGTTATCTCAGCAGGGAGTTGAGACATGGGGCTGAAGTGGCCGCACCAACTCCCTCTGGTTCTTGACTATGCAAATTTAGTTTAAATGCATGTGTATTTATATTGTAGACACATACAGCAGTGTGTGCAAAGACTCAGCGTGTGTGTGTATGCATGCGCATGTGTGTAAGTGCTGATCCTTCTCAGTAGACTGCTTACTCTCTCAGTAGACTGCTTACTCCACAACAGTCTTAGGCCATTAGCTGAGGCGTGCAGTCTCACCCCTCCATTCGCTTTCTCCACCTCTTGCTCCCTCCCTCCCTCCACCCATCCCTACTCATCAATCAGTTCATCAATTAATACACACTCAGTCCCTCAGCAAACACACAGAACAGCCAAAAAAGACCAATCTCCTAATTACTGTGGCTCTTCTTCCATCCTCTCCCATTCCTCTCCCTGTCATTTTATCACTTCCCCCACTCATAAACTCTCTGTCTGAAGACTCAATCCATTTAACTCTATCTCATTGGTCTTGGAACTGAAACAGATACAGATAAAGACAAGATATTTTATATAACATAATATGTTTGATTTGCATTTCATTTAGGAATATCAGGGTCAGGAAGACAGCAAAATCAATAGAGTTAAGGTTTTACGTAAGCTTAAGTGATATTAAGTGATTCTGCCTAAATTTATAGCTTTAAATACATTTTGTTCTGCCTATAGTAAATGTAGAGCTGCTTTGCTGTTTTTGTGATGTGTTTTCAATCAGATAATAGAGAATCGAAACGCAAAGCGACACATGCAAGATGGATAAGACCAACTACAATTAAACATACAAATCATATGTATATTAAATATGTAATATTAATTTGATATTATATTGAAGTATAATATACAGTGTGTGTGTGTGCGTGTCTGTGTATACACAAGTTTTTAAAATAAGGTCCTATTAGTTAACATTCATTAACAATGAGCAGTACATATACAGTACAGTTACAGTATTTATCAGTCTTTGTTAATGTTAGTTGATAAAAAATATTACTGTTCATTGTTCGTTCATGCTAGCCCTGTTATAATTTTTATTATGTATTAGTAAATGTTTAAATTGTATATAAGTGATTATTCACCCCAAAATTCTGTCATAATTTCTTCACCATTTTATTCACCCTTTTATTATTCCAAACCTGTATAAGTTTCTTCTTTAATTTTTAAATATCATATTTTGTGTTCCACAGAAGAAAGAAAGGCATACAGGTTTGATTTAATTTTCTGTTTATCTCTGTAAGTGATGATTTCTGATCATTGTATGGTACACATATAGTGGAGCCTCCCTTGTACTGAAGTACCATGGTTCTCAACGCATTGCCTAATGAAATATTAACCAACAGAACAAAGGCCAGCATGCATCGGTGATGTGATGCTGTGTTTGTGTGTACATTTTTTGTTCCTGAGTTTGATTAAATAAAAATATTAAAAAAAGTAATGTAGAGGAGTGAACACTAGTGGAAGATAAAAACAACAAAAGTGAGGGTCTCCCAGGACTCTCTTGGTTTGGACATTCAGGAAAACACATCCACTTGCTCATATACTTACACTTAGAGAGGCTGCAGAGAGTTAAACAGATCAAAGTTTAATAGCTGGGCTAATATGCATGGCTGCTATGAATTATTTAGGTTTATGAATCATTGAGTGAGAGATGTCTATTATTTGACGCACACACTTGTATATAAGAAGTATTAATAATTATAATAAATTAATATAATACTTTAAGATAAATATTATACAGAATATATTACTATAACAAATTAATATTTACAATACATTTATTTTTGATTTCATTTTAAAGACAGAAGAAAGTTGTTGAGTAATGCTCATATAAATTAAGATAAATAATGTTTTGAACACTGTTTGTTTTACACAAATTGTTGGACGTTTCATGATTTCATACAGCCACTATAAATGTAGTCCAGTTTGTAGAAAGTAATTGCAAATATATATATATATATATATTTAAAAAAAAATTTAATTAAATAAGTAAATAAAAGTATTTTGTTTGCAGATGATACTTGGTTTGTTATTTTATTTTCTAATAATTTTTGTAGGTGTCCTAAGTGTCTAAATACGTATTTGGGCCACTGTATTGTGCCTTAAACCCTTATCTCTCCTGTCAGTGCATCAGAGCGAAGTTTGAGTAAAACTCTTAAGACTTCATAAGAGCAACTTGTTCCTAGGATTATAACGACAGCATCTATTGCCACAAGTGTAGTCTTGTCACATCAGATTCCTTTGAATGACACCTCCAAGCTGGGGCATTTATTCTTGCTGTGGGTGAGCGAGGTGCTTTCTAATGTGTTGCAGTCACAGAGCAGTAGAGTAAGTGAGTTCTCGAGCATATTCTAACCTCTTGAGACAGTCTATAAAGGGGCTACACATACCTCCTGCTGCCGTACACCGAGATAAGCTGAGGATGAATCTATTGCACTCGCTGCACGGTTTAAATATAGTAGCCCCCCACCCCCCGTCTCCGCATACGCGCTCTTTATTACTGAGAGACTCATGGGTTCTTGGCAGGTGGTGATTTTCTGTGCATTCTTATGTGCTCTACATGCTGTTTGACTTATTTCAGCCATTTTGAAATGCCATTGGTATGAAAATGCTCATGAACAGTGATCTAAGCGACAGTGTCAACATGACTAGTGGCTCAGCATATAATTCCAACTGTTTTTATCCATTTATCTGTTAATTTTTGGGCATTTCTTTTCAAAATGTTTCTTTGAAGTTACAATTAAAACTGATTATTGGAGTATGTTTTACAAGAAATTACTATTTCACATTTAATTCAGTGTGCTACTTGATGTTTCTTTGTAATTGTTTGTGATATTTGCTAGAAGTTTCTGTAACACTTTATTTTACAATGTCCTTGTTACACATGTTACATGTACTTACTATAGTAATGAGTAAATTATGCATAATTACATGCAATTAACCCTAAACAAAACCCTATTCTTCACCCTAAACCATTATTAAAGGAATAGTTCACCCTAAAGTGAACACTTGCTAAAAATGTACTTACCCTCAAGCCATCCAATATGTAGGGTTTGATTCTTCATTGGAGCAGATTTGGAGCAATTTAGCATTTTATTACTTGCTCTTTATGGTTGCTGTCAGAATGAGAGTCCAAACAACTGATAAAAAAACAATTGTTCAGAACTGTTTTGGACTGTGCATGATCTGTGCATATTTCTCTCCTGATTCAGACAAGGCATCTTTTTTACTGGAGAAAGCAATATTATGGACAGGGGACCCGTATTTCATGGAAGCAATGCTTTGAAGTTAAAAATATCTTAATGATTAATTTGTTTATTGCACAAGACATTAATTGATGTACTGGAGTCATGTGGGATACTTGTGGATTATCGTGATGTTTTTATCTGCTGTTTGGACTCTCATTCACCGCAGTGGATCCATTGGTGGGCAAGTGATGTAATGCTAAATTTCTCCAAATCTGTTCTGAGGAACAAACAAACTCATCTACATATTGGATTGCCTAAAGATGGGCAACGATTCAGCAAATTTTCATTTTTTAGTGAACTATTCCCATAAGTACATGTTGTTAATTAACATTACACACAAACTACCCTGCCACAACCTTATTGCTTTATAACAGTAGAGTGTGAGCTTTCCATTTGGATCCAATTCTCACCGCTTGCTTGTGGTAGATGTAAGGGTTATCATGCTTCATGCTATGTGCAGTCAAAACACCATCTGGTAATCCTGAATATTCCTGAAGGGCCAGAGCTTAGAGAGCAGGTGGTTAGACAGTTATATGTCTTTCCATTCTAAACAAATTCACACATATATACATTCTCATCTTCCTTTTCCCGTGCATTCTGATCCATTCTCTCTGTTTCTTATTTTACTTGAGGCTAGATGGGTGCAGAGAGAGAGGAAGTGGAAGGATGGAACGAAAAAGGAGAGGAGCAGGCAGGGGAGAGAGAGCAAAAAGCAAGCCAGAGGGAGAGAGAGAAAATGCGGGGGAGCACTGGGTGCTTCCTGCAGGGTTGCCGTGTAAACGCGGTCTGAATGACAATGGTGCACATCAGGGCCCCAGCACGACTCACGGCTCAGCCAGAAACACAGGAACACATAGCATGCTGTTACGTATACACGCACGCACGCATGCTGCACCGAATGCACACAAGATATATAAACATGGATTTTTTTTTGTATTCATTATTTTTCACATGTGAACTGGTTATGATGCAAATTTCTAAAATGTTTTTGCTGAATGCTAGCAGTTAATAGTCACCTATGTACAGTGTGTGCTGCAATGGTGATTTCGTTCTCACTCTCTCTACTCTGTGCTGTGTGTTACAAAACCTTTTGTCAAATTGTCTCCCCAAGCGAATACATTAGGCCTTAATTAACCATGTCTCTCAACGCGGAGGCTCATCATCTTTGTTGCATTACACCAGGCGCTCCAGCAGATACGCTACAGACTGCGCATCCACGCCCCTTACCGACACTTATGCTCGCCTACTACCAGGACAACCACTCCACCTCCTCAGTGGGAATCCTCCCCTTTTATTGCATTATTATGGGCGGCTTGACATGAAAGCTCCCGGAACAAGTGCGCTGACTAATCATGCTGTACCTGCAACGCTTTATTTCTGATAGTGAGTTTGTTTTTTTGATTTCAGGACCACGGATAACGCAGTTTAAGTGCAGGGGGATAGTGCGGTTTCAGCACCATGGACAGCGTTAGTTGATTTTCACTGCAAATATTGTGATTGCTTTCAAACAGAACATTCCCAAATTCAGTTCACAGCCCTTTAGTATGCCACCAGCTGTCTTCAGATGGAATTCAGACACGTTTTCTCAACAAGTTTAGCTGGAGAGTAAACCCAGGGAATTAGCAACTAAAGGCATTTCAGAGGCTGGTGCCAGGAGGACAGATGGGCATGATATGAGCAGAGTCTTTTTAGGACATACACTCTCTCCTGAGTGTCTTTTTAGGCTGACAAACTGTCTGTTCAGGGAGAGAGAGAGCGTCACATTGCACTGTTATGTAAAAACGTGTTATTGGTTAACTGTACTGTAAGTTATATTGACATATTCGAAAAAAAAAATCATATTGTATTTTAAAAGACATATCATGCATTTCATTTTACTTCTAAACATTGTTAAAAAAATTTACCTAATAAAAAATGTTAAGATTATGTATTTATAACATTTATAATAACTTAAAAGTAAATTAAAGGACATTCTCAGAATTCCATGTGAACCATCGAATTTGTTTAAATTTGATTTAAGAAGAAAACTGTTTATTTCTTTTATTAGTTGTATACACTAGAGTTCAAAAGTTTGGGGCCGATGATATTTTTAATGACTTTGAAAGAAGTCTCTTATGCTCATCAATGCTGCATTTATTTCATGAAAAATACAGAAAAACAGTAATATTGTGACACATTATTACAATTTACAGTAACTTTTTATTTTAATATATTATAAAATAAAAATAATTTGTTCCTGTGATGGAACAGTTGATTTTTCAGCAGCCATTACTCCAGTCTTCAGTGTCACATGATCCGTCAGAAATCATTCCAATATGCTGATCTGGTGCTCAAGATAATATATTTTTATTGAAGCCATGATACATTTTTCAGGATTTTTTGATGAATAGGAAGTTAACATAATTAAAGTTTACAATTTACAATATATAGCTTATTTATTTGAAATATTGTGTGACAATGCAAAAATATGAAGATGATTGCTCCAAAACATTTGTATGTTAGTGTCATACATTTATAATGACCTACAGAAAAATATTTTTTCTTACCATTTATTTATTTAGCCGTAAATGTAACACATTGTTAGTGTATAATAGCGATTAATTATAGTAACATTTAATATGTGTAACAAGGACACTGAAAAGTCCCCACAAATCCATACTTGGTCAACAAGTACACACTCCCTCTTCCGGCAAGGTGTATGACTCAGACACAATACGTATTGAGAGATATGAATCCATCCGTCGCCTTTGGAAAATATCTCGTCTCTCACAGTTTGCGAGAAGAAGCAAAATGGCACGCAGTGCTCGTCTGAGTCTTGTCTTGGCCAAAAGGAGGAGTGTGCTGGAGGAGAAGCGAATCGCTACGGGGACGCGCGTCATGTGCTGCAAGGCTTGAGCACGAGCGTTAAATTGATCAGATGCTCTAAACCCGCCAGCTGATCTGAGGAGGATTGCGGTCGAGACCCCGCGTCTCCGTTTCGTTTTCTCCCACAAAAATTAAACTTTTAAAGCCGAAATTATCTCTCGTCGTCCACTGAGGCGACAGAAAAACACCGAAGCGGAGCATTTTGGGGTACTTCATGATATGGGTGCCTCTTGGTTCTTCTCGGTTACCACAGAAGATGCGAGCTCGAGCTTCAATCCACGCGCTCCGGCGCCTCTCCAAAACTGATGATGCTCCTTTCAACGACCACCGTCGGATTTTTCGCGTCTTGGATTTGTCTACGAGTTCTGGAGTATAGATGATAATTGTTGTAGTGAGGAATTGAGGGAGAAACCGCGAGAGATCATCATTATATCTTGACATGGTGTTTTTGGTTTTCACAGAGCGCGCTCACGCCCACCGTATTGGACCGATATGGCTGTAAAAAAGCAAATAAACTTAAATTACTAAAATCAACAAATGTCACCGAGGTGTGGATTTTTTGGGGAAGCCCCGTCGTCTGCATTTGCGAGAGTAATTCGAGAGTTTGGCGGAGGGGAGGCTGAATATTGCCATAGTAGCCTGTACCAAACATTGCGGACACCACAAAAATAAATTAATTATTAAAAGGTTTTCTCCATTTTTCTATTCTATTTCTGTCTTGTGGATGTGAAAAAAAAAAATAGAATGCAACTCCTGAGAAAGACACATTAGACCTGATGTAGTTGATGCCAATTTACATGTAATGTATTAACGCAATTATGCTAAAAGGATTTGTATGTACACCTTACTAATGGCAAGACGACCCGCACCGAGCTGTTGAGACGGGAAATACTTATTAAAATGTGGATCCCACCCTCCTGAGGAAGATAATCCGTCGACATTTTATCTCTTTATGTTTGACTATTTGTTGAGCTGACTGCACAATTGAAAGGACACACTCCATCTATCCATCAATCAATCTCGTTATCTGAGTCCTTTTTTGGCGCTGACACACTCTCACCCACATCCCCCCCATCCACTGATCTTGTTTGGTGCTTTATGATGGACATTTCTTAGCCATGAAGATCAGATCTGAATGTCTGTGTGCTCTGTGCTGAGGCGGATGGGGTGTAATGTGGTGTTGTCACCCTGAGACTTCACCCCCTTCTCGGCTGCTTCGTAACGATTGGCGTTTGGTGTCTACAGAATGGCTCGGTTCGGAGACGAAGTGCCGGGCAGGTATGGCGGTGGGGGCTCCGGTCAGGGGGGACCCGGCCGCGGCGGCAGCAGGCAGGGCGGCCCGCCAGGGCCCCAAAGGATGTATAAGCAATCGATGGCCCAGAGAGCCCGGACCATGGCCCTCTATAACCCGATCCCGGTCCGACAGAACTGCCTGACGGTCAACCGCGCTCTGTTTCTCTTCAGTGAAGACAACGTAGTGAGAAAATACGCCAAAAAGATCACCGAATGGCCATATCCTTTACTAAATTCAGACCTGAGGGCCCCTGGGAACAGGTACAGATCTGTAATATGTTATATGCTGGTGGTGGGTCTTTCAATGGCCCCTGCTTCCTCATTCCTTATAGACATCTCTGTAATGTAAGTTGTTAATTATGCATTTAAATAATTATGAATAATCACAAGGCATGTTAAGATTGCTATTCAATAGCTATTTAGTTGTTTATCATTAGTTTTAGTTCATTTCACAGCTCCAGCTTTCTCTATATAAATTCCAAATGTACCATACACTCTTAAAAATAAAGCAGTGATGGTTCAATGAAGAACATCCATGGAACCTTTCAAATGCAAAGGTTCTTTATATTGAAAAAGGTTCTTTAGATTATTAAAATGTTCTTTACATAATGGTACATAATGGAACCTTTCAATAAAAGGTTCTTTGGGGAATCGAAAATAGTTTTTCTATGGCATAGCTACAAAAAAAACTTTTTGGAACCTTTATTTTTAAAAGTATTACCCTTTGATTTAGATATTAAGACAAATACCATTTTAATACCATTGTATTCTTTGAAATACCTTAAAGTAGCATGTAAATACCAATATAAAGGAATCATTCAGTATCACAGTACATATCAAAGTGTAATTAGAGAATTCCTATTATATTGTAGAGATTGTACCCCACCCTTTTCCAAGATTTCTATAAATCTTGTGTACCATGAGTTTAAAGTACCATGGTACTACTCTAGTACTGTACACAATAGAGAGGGTGGTGGTTGCCAGGGTGGGCTAGGCTCTTCCCCCCCAGGGGGCCTGATGTGTATGTGTTTTCATATACATGTGTAAGCATGTGTTACGTGTATAGGTCTGTGTTCAGAGGCCTGAGGCTGCGTGGGTGTGCATGGTTTCCCGCTGGTCGGGATTGGCGGAGTGCGCGAGTGACTGTTTGAGTGCTTGTGTGAGTGTGGAGGAGGGCTGCTGATGTCAGCATATGAGCTTTAGCGGAGCCTTGCAGTGTGGAGTGGAGCAAAGCAGGAGGAACAAGGAGAGAAATGAAGGATGGAGGCTTAGAGAAAGTCTTCTGAACCCAAAACTCAGTTGCTTTTTAATTCTGTATGTACACTGTTGAGTGAACTGCACTGAGTAGTGATTTGGTCAGAATTGAGTGTTACATGAAAATAGATTGAAGTGAATTGTGAAAGATTATAATGTGTATAAAAAACATGTATTTTGAAGTCAGTAAGAAACTACATTTTGAAAAATAGTTATAGTTTACCTAAAAATGAAAAATTTGTCATTATTCACTTTGGGTTTGGATCCCACTGACTTTTGCTGTAAAAAAAAACTGACTTTTGCTGTTTTCGCTGGGGGAAAAAAAACATTGTTTCAAAATATCCTTTTGTGTTTCCCAGAGGAAACTCATACAGGTTTAAAATGACAGGTTGATTAAATTCTCACAGAATGTTTTATCTTTTGGATAAACTATCTCTTTAATATTTTCTCATGTTTATTGCTGATTGTCATTTACCAAATTCGTTTTGGAATTTATTTAGTTATTTATTTAATGATTGATTGATTGATTGGTTAAAATTAATAGGAAATATCTTGTGTTTTTTCATTCGGCGCCTATGCTTGCAGAAGACATTTAGCAAGAAATGTCTCATTGGAATAACCTGAAGGCCCACTAAAGGATGCAGTAGTAGAGCAGAATTCCTTTCACAATGAAACTGCAACTTTTGGGATATCGAAGCACTACACCAACACGATTCCTCTTCCCTGTGCATTCACTTATGCAGAAAGATCACTGTAATGCAGTAGCAACATTTAGAGACTTTAAATCTGTTCTTCTATCGTGATTGGCAGACTGCCATGTGTTAAGTTCTCAGTAATGTTAGGTGTACTGTTACAGAGCTAGAGTACTAATACTAATGTATACTCCATTTCTTGCAGAGTTGTCATATGTAACTTGCCGTTGAGTTTAAAAAGCCCTTATAGAGGTTATTCAGGACCTGAGATCACAGTAATGCCCCTTCACCATTTGGATTTTGTCAGCAGCAGAACTTTTCTGTTGGTCAGTCTCCTTAGCTCAGTTTGTTGGCTTGCTGTTTATAAGTTCCTTTCCCATCAGAGTGCTAATGGTTTGGTAGAACAGTGCTGTGGTAGAGGTGTTAGACTGTTTTAAAAATACTCTGTCGGAATGATGAGTTTATAAGGTCTTTGCTTGTATGAGTGCCAGTAAAAAAATATCCTTCATACTCTCAAGCTCCTACGCCTCCCCTTTCCTTTTGCCATCTCTCTGTCTCTCTCTCTGATTCTGTCAGACCATCTGCTCGTTCTCTCTGTTGTCTGTATGGTGGTGGTGCTTCCTGGGGCTCTGTTGGACTCACTGGGCATGGGCATGTCAGAGGAAACGGTAAAAGAACGGAAAAGAGTGTTTTGGAGAGGTACACTCATTTTTGTCCCTTTGGACGTGTGTGTTTGCACGTGAATGTGTGCATGCATGTGTGATGCAAGTGATACAGATTTGTAGCTATTCGGCCAAAGATGGTATTGTAGAGGCCACGCTCGTGGTCTTATTAAGATCATGTTTTTTTTAATGACATTTAAAAATCAGTTCTATAATCTCTGTGGGTTATAACTCACCCCAAAATCAAAAGATGAATATAATAATGTTAAGAAAATTAAGCTTGTTTTAGGACTATTACATTTATTATGTTTTTATTATTTTTATTTTTTTTAATGACAATTAAGTACATTTCCTCTTAAATTATCCCTTTCGTAATGCAAAAAAAACCCTTATTCTTAATACAGTAATGCTGAAAAATATTTATTTATAGATAAATTTAATATACACTATCATCCAAAAAGTTTTGGGGGGTCATTAAGATTTTTTCTTTTTTCAAGAAATTATCTTTTATTCCGCAAGGACACATTAAATTGCTCAAAAGTGACAGTAAAGACATTTTTAAGGTTACAAAACAGTTCTATTTCAAATAAACGCTGTTCTTTTGAACTTTCTATTCATCAAACAATTCTGAAAAATAAATGTATTACCGTTTCCACAAAAACAAAAAACACCACTGTTTTCGACATTGATAATATATTTTCTTTTATAATGAGCCTTTTTTCTTTTGATTTCAGGGTGAAATGTAATCTAGACATGTTTTCGTGACATTCACCCTTTGACCTTTTAAGTCCTGCATTCATTACTTTATGTTAGTGGTCATGTCTGTAATCTGTTCTTGCACGGATGAGGTAGTGATGTGTTTTAACAGAAGAACAGGGGTTTGTAAATGCCTCGGCTGGTTTCACACTGTGGCCTCCTGTCCAAGTTGAATGGACATTGTGCATCGGCGGTAGCATGCAGTGGATGGATCATTGCTGAGTGAGTGGAGACTTGGTAGGGCGGCACAGCCTGTGGCATCAAACCCACAAACACATGCACATGGACTATGGCAGTCAAAACAGTGACACCTGTTCTGTAGGATCAGTCTCCTTGGGAGACCAAAGGAAAAAGGAACCAGGCCAGAACTCAGCACCAGCCTATGGCATCACATGCACACACCATGTGGGACAGTCACGCTCCAGTGTGCAATCATACAGACACACAAGAATCAGATACACATACACACACACACACACACACACACACACACACACACACACACTCACTCGCACATCCACACGCACGCCAGATACCAGACACTAAATCCATTGCTTTTCTCTGGCTAGAGAACACAATCTGGCACTCTGCTGCAGTGCAGACTTGAAGGGATACAAGATAGTTTGAGCAGAAGAAGCGTCTAATGGTCTGTGTGTGTATGTGTGCATCTGAGTGTTACTCAAAAGAGGAATACATCACAACATACTTCACAATGACGGTGGTGATTGTGTAACGCTCTGAGATACACACATACACACTTCCTCTCTTTCTCTCTTCTTAGTTCTGTCACACACTCCTACACATATTCATATTGAAATGCTCTTTTTTTGCTTCTCGGTTGGACATTTCCTTCCTTATTGCCATAACCTTTAGGTACCCTATGCTGTTTAAAGGTCTTTTTTATGAATACCAAATTATGTTTTTTTTATTATTATTATTAATTTTGTTGTCCTTCTGATCATGTTGCCCCTCTTTTAGGAGGAAGCCAGTTCAAGAAAGCTTTGGGGTCATAACCTTTTTGCAGTTGTTATATTGTGAGAGCTCCCAAAATGCTTTGCTAAACCACGTTAAGACTCCTGGTTGGCCCCAGGTAACAGCTGATTTGATCTCAGTAGATTTAAGACTTATATCAAATGATAAAGATGATAAATTCATCTTTAGTGAATCTCAAAATTAATATTATTTTTTTCTGCTGTACATTACAATATAGTGTATTATTTTTAATATAATAATATATAATAAAGTAATATTGGTTATTTATCAGTTATACTCTTGTCTTGACCGTCATGTTATATACACGACCATTCGCCACTTTTACAGTGTCACAAAAGATTTTATTTCAAACAAAGGTTGTTCTTTTGAACTTTATATTCACCAAAGAATGATGAAAACAATTTATTCAAGAGATTCAATAGTTTTATTGTCATATGGAAAAACTCTGTTATTTAATTCAATTCAGTTCTTACTCTGAGAATCCTCTAGCAGCCTGGACATGAATATTAGGACAAAAACCACATGTACTCAATACAAAATATACACAATTAAGTATTAATGCAGTGTGTGCATATATAAGTGTGAATGTGCAGTGTAGACATATAAACAGTGTATTTAAACATGTAAGCATACAGTATAAATATGCATTATATATATATAGTGGTATATATAAATATTACATACAGATAAATAGGTGTTATGTAATGTAAACATAAACATAAGCATA
>NW_015544143.1:284356-287374 GCF_001515605.1 Sinocyclocheilus anshuiensis | reverse complement strand
TATATATATATATATATATATATATATATATATGTATGTATTTATGTATGTATATATATGTGACCCTGGACCACAAAACCAGTCATAAGTCACACGGGTGTATTTGTAGCAATAGCCAACAATACATTGTATGGGTCAAAATTATTGATTTTTCTTTTATGCCAAAAATCATTAGGATATTAAGTAAAGATCATGTTCCATGAAGATATTTTGTAAATTTCCTACCGTAAATATATCAAAAAGTTATTATCATTAGTAATATGCATTGCTAAGGGCTTCATTTGGACAACTTTAAATGCGATTTTCTCAATATTTTGATTTTTTTTTTTTTTTTGCACCCTCAGATTCCAGATTTTCAAATAGTTGTATCTCGGCCAAATATTGTTCTATCCTAACAAACCATACATCAATGGAAAGTTTATATATTCAGCTTTCAGAAATAATTGACCCTTATGACTGGTTTTGTGGTCCTGGGTCATATATAGTATTGCAGTTTCCACAAAAAATATTAAGCAGCACAATTGATACTAATAAGAAATGTTACTTGAGCTGCAAATCAGCATATTAGAATGATTTCTGAAGGATCATGTGACACTGAAGACTGCACTAATGACTACTGAAAATTCAGCTTAATTCAGCAGAAAACAGTTATTTTAAATTGTAGTAATATTTCACAATATTACTGATTTTGCTGTGTTTTTGAACATATGATTGCAGCCTTGGTGAGCATTAGAGACTTCTTTCAAAACCATCTTACAAACCCCAGACTGTCTTAGTGTATATCTAATTATATCAACGATAACAGAAAGTGACTGTTTAAAGTTAAATACACCCAATTATGTTAATAATGCAAAACAGAAGTTCAGCCACCTGCAAAAGTAAATTTTAGACAAAAATATAGCTCAAATAACACCTTTTTGTACAGAAGAAGTAATGTAGACCCTTTAACAAAAATATGAGCTCTACGTTTTTGCTTTTACACCTCCCAGAGTTCCTTGCCACATAGGCTGCATTTACACTGTAGATCTGGATGCCCAAATTGGATTTTTTGACTATATCCAATTTTTTTGACAACCCGCTTACACCTTTTAAAAGTGACCTGTATCCGATATCTGCATTTACACAACACGGGCTTAACTTGACGTGGCTCAATGCATTAGACAGTGATATTAAAAGACCAAACTCTGCACACACTATTAATAAAGCATACTTTGAATAGAAAAGCAGATGAGTCCATAATATGAACGCAAAGTATTTAACTTATTGACAGAGCTCATAGAAACATTTTTAATGTGATAGGCTAGGTTCATCCTTACATCAAAATCATTAATTAGTACCGATTCTTCACAACAGTGATTATATACACAGATCCGCTGTACACATCTGCGGGTACTAATGGTCTAGCGGCAGAACTTGTGCTAAATTAGCGGGTCTGGGTTCTAATCCACCCTTGTATAGTTTTTTTCCTCATTAAAACCAAATGTGTTCATCAGTGATGGTATATCAAGAGCAGGGACATGTTTGTGTGTATTTTTGTGATTTCACCCGAACGAATAGAGAGCCTCCACAACAGGTTATCAATAGATTGAAGCGCTTGTCTGTGCACGAGCCACTGTCACTGATAACAGTGGCAACGAGCACTCAGCATGATTTTAATAGCAACACATTTCAGCACCAAATCGCCTCTTATTTAACGCATAGGAATGAAATTAATGCTCTACTAGTCAACTAGAGATGCTTCATTTGAAATCGATATATCTGTACTGCGAGATGTTTCAAAAACATTTTCATCCAACTCGCATAAGCAAGGGAATATCCAATCTGTCCACTTACATGGCAAACGCAAATGCACGCATCCGATTCATATCAGATTTATTTCCACATATGAATGAGGCCTGAAACCGATCTGAGAATATCGGAATCCATGTGTTTTTTTTTCCTGCTTACACGTTCGTTGGCCATATAGGAAGAAAAAAAATGGAATTGGGTCAGTTGAACCATGCAGTGTAAATGCGGCCATAGACTACTATTGCATTGTAAACACAATTTTTGTTTGTTTCTACTTAGTCATAGACAAAATCTCATCTGTGGTAATTGACAGCATGTCACAGATGCTGTTGATAGAGCTTAAGTTGCACTGAACATGAAACATTCCTTTCTTATGTATGTGCATGTGTGTGTTTCAGTGGGCACAGATTACCCTCATCATTCAGAGAGGGACACAGAGAGATTCAAGAGTTCTTTACATTGTCTGGCGTGATGGGTTGGACGTGAGCCATTGGCTGGTGTCCAGAGTGGCTGTATAGCCTTAGTGTCACTGCTGTCATTGTAAAGAAAGTCTCACCTCATGAGCTCCCATGGTTCCCTCTTTAGTTTACTGTGTCTTATGGTTAAATACACATTTTGCTGATTTTATAGGGATTTAAAAAAAAATGCTGTCATTTACTTCTGTGGAAAACAAAAAGATGCTTTTTTTTTCATAACAGGCACTGAGGCTGTCGTGTGTCAAAAATTATTAAAAAAAAGTACCATACAAGTAAGTGAGTAAACAAGTATATCACCACCTGCAAGATGTGTTGAATTTGTATTAATGCGAACATGAATGTACTTGAGAATTTACGCCAATAGCATTTGTCTGTTTCTCACACAAAGATATCATATGGCTTCAGAACACTTAGAATATAGCACATATGTCTGGACCATTTTAAAAATATTTTTGGTGCTTTTGTAGCTTGACAGATGACATGAGAGTGAGTAAACGATTACAGAATTTTGACTTTTAATTAATTATTATAATAATGTTAACACATTCAAAAAAATCTCAAATTATGTTAACACATGTTTCTATGCTTGCATAAAACTGATTAAATAAGCTAAAGAGAAGCCAAAAGAAGAGCATACTACCATTCCGAAGTTTTTTTAAAGGGGTCATATGATGCTGCTAAAAATTTTTTTTTTTTGTGTATTTGGTGTAATGAAATGTGTTTATGCGGTTTAAGGTTCAAAAAACACATTATT
>NW_015544143.1:272107-283573 GCF_001515605.1 Sinocyclocheilus anshuiensis | reverse complement strand
GATATCGTCCTCTTTTGGAAGACCAAACAAAGTAGTTTCGCTTTCACAACGAATCACACAGCGCCTTCACGACATGGCGGTGGCAACAATACTACAGCGAGAATAAAAGTTACGCCTTCTTTCTTTGCGTGAACATTTGGGCGGCATTATGCAAATCTTCCCACATAGTGACGTAGGTATGTGGGGGCGTGTTAGAACGAGCCGTTTTAGGTAGGCGTGGCTGACTCTTAACTTTTATAAAGAATATCTCTTTGGATTTGAGACTTTAGTCTTTGCAACTTTACAGATCTTCTTTATGCACCAAGAGCTTGTAACACTCCAAAGAGAAAGGAGAAATTGAAATCGCATCATATGACCCCTTTAATGTTTTTGAAATAAGTGTCTAATGCTCACCAAGGCTGCATTTATTTGATTTAATAAAACAGAAAAAAATTGTAATATTGGGAAATATTTTCAATTGAAATATTTCTTAAAATGTAATTTATTCATGTGATGCAAAGCTGAATTTTCAGCATCCATTACTCCAGTCTTCAGTGTCACATAATCCTTCAGAAATCCTTCTGATATACTGATTTGGCATAATGTTGTTGTTGTTATTATTATTATAAATGTTGAAAACAGTTATGCTGCTTAATATTTTTGTGGACATTTTGTGATTTTATTTCTATGATGATTGATTTAAATTAGTAATCAACAAATCATTTGTAATATTATAAATGTCTTTACTGTCACTTTTGATCAATTGCATGCATCCCTGCTGAACAAAAGCATTAATTTCTTTAAAAAAAAAAAAAAAAATTGTATAGTATTGTAGGTTGTACGTAAAATGGAGATGTTTTGAAGCTGAAGCGTAAAACGTTCATGGAGTCCTCATTTGCATACCGTCCACCCTAAATAGTAACTTGAATACAGTTTGGAGTGGATAGTATGCAAATTGAGATGCAGGAAGTGTAACGTATGGTAAGTCTTCACAGCTCTATGGCAAAATTGATAAATAGAAAATTCATGTACTTCAGGTATACAGTGATGTAAACGTTTGTGAGCACTATTGCTTTGATGAGATCAGCAAAATGAAAGAAACAGGCATACAGAAGTCGTCAAGTAGCAGATGCTGCCGGTTTTGTCGTTTTGCTTATTTAACAACTTTTTCTTCGCTCATTCTGCTGAATGATTTATCTTTATTATATTTTTTGGCCTTTCAACCAGCCACCAACTTTGTAGCAAGTTTGTTGATGTTACAGGCTTATGTGTGTTTTGTGCCCATTATAGTTACACCGGACCTTTCCATGTAACTGAAAGTGCCTTAGCCTCCGGTATCCCCAATCTCTTTGGACTGTTTCTGTCCCTGGTTTTATATCGGTGGAGTTTCTCGGCCCACTGGGTATGAGCAGTACTGTTAAATATCACAGTGTGTGCTGTGAAGCATTTCCTGATTCTTTGTCATGCACGCTTTTGGCTCTTCTCCTCTCCTTCATGTTCCTCTCATCATAAAAACATGCAACTGAGAACATCTCAGTACGTGGCAGAAAACAAACCCTCCGCCACCTCGGATGACTAAATGAGGCTGGAGGTACTGTAATATTGTCCCTTTTCTTTTTCAGGAGCCATGTTTTCATCTGTGCCCTGAATCGATCAAAAAGATATCCAGCCTAATTGTTATTTTGTGATTAAAACACTGCATTAATGAGAGGATACTAATAGGAGTGCTTATGTAAGGGAGGGTAATGATAATAATTACTCAGATGACAGTGTGATTTGGCATTATAGGCGCTGCTTCAGGAGAAACTGAGAGAGCAGAGAAAAAGGGAGAGGAGGAAATAAAGATGAGTAGAGGTGGAGAAAGAGGAAGAGACTATCTAGCAATCTAGCTATCTAGGCTATCTAGCAGTTTATCTAACATGTTTTGTCGTTCTATCTGACATTGTTTGTTCTATCATTCTATCTGTCATTCTTTCTATCATTTTATTGTTCCTTTTATTGTTCTATCGTTTGTTTTTGTTCATTCTGTCATTGTGTCTATCGATCTACTGTTCATTCGGTCTGTTCTTTTGTTTTATCATTCTATCTATCTTTCTAACTTGTTTTGTCTATCATTTTATATAATTCTATCTGTCATTCTGTCTATCATTTCATTGTTCTGTCTATCATTTTATCTTTCTATCAATCATTTTATTGTTCCTTTTATCATGCTGTTGTTTGTTCTTTTTACCATTCTATCCATTATTTGATGTATCGTTCATTCTATCAGTGTATATCCATCTATTGTTAATTCTATCTATAATTCTATTGTTTTATCTTTCTGTCTATTATTTTATCTACCATTTTATCATTCTATCTGTTTTTCTATAATTTGTTCTGTCTATTGGTCTATCATTCTATTCTGTTGTTTATTCTAACATTCATTTTGTAGTCCATTCCATTGTTGTTTCATTCTATCTTTGTATATATCGTTTGTTCTATCATTCTGTCGTTCTATCTATCATTCTATCATTTTATCTCTCATTTGTTATATCATTTTATTTTATTTTATTTTATTTTATTTTATTTTATGTATCATTCATTCTGTTCTATCTGTATGTCTGTCTGTGTAATATATTTGTCTGTCATCTTTTCTCACATCTCCTCTCATTCTCAGAGGATTTACTCTTTCTCAAAAGTACAGATGTTATGTATGTGTCAAATTCTGGGAAGAATTTTATTTGCAGCTCAAACATACCGCTTTTCCACTGGGGCTGGTGCCTGAGCTGGAGCCGGTGCTCGACCGAGATTGGCACTCATTCAGAACCGGCTCGCTTTTCCACTGGCAGGGAGCAGAATCCTCTACGTCACCAACATATGACAGGAATCGCTTATTATCTCTTGTGGAAGGAGAGCGTTGGTCTCTTCTGCCGACCAGTGCTGAACTGACTTATTTAATTGTTGTTGTTAGTGTTGTTAATTTACCAGAACTCTGACGGCTTTTAAAAATGGGGCCTTTCAAACTGCGGTCTGTAGTGGAAGCTCCACCTACTGACGTCATAGGTTCACTTGTTCAAGACCAGCAATGTTTTGGGGCCGGTTTGGAACGAGGATCTGGGCACTGGCCCAGGATTTTTTTGAGTGGATATTTTTAAAAGCACAGCCCGTTTCCCAATTGGGGTCCGGCTCCGGCACCAGCCCCGGTGGAAAAGCGGTATCAGAGCCAATTAATAAAGCCCTCCATTCCTTTCTGTGTTTTCTCTGTGTGCGGTGGGATACTACTGCCCTCATAAATAAGCATTGAGCGACCACTGCACAGAGGAGAATTATTTTATGGCTGCACTTTCGTATCTTATGAATGGGTCAATTAACTTTGAAATGTTGTTTCTCATCATTCCGTAAGAGAAATAAAATTGGAATCACATGAGACTGTTGTCATCTGTCGACAAATGGTAAAAGTATAAAGTTATACAATTAACATGATTTACGTATCTCAGATCATTTGATCTTATAAAATCTGTAAATTATAAAAACAAAACATAGTTATAAAAACTGTTGTTCTGAAAAGACTTTGCTCTTCATTTGATCTCAGTGCTGTCTAGGAGAACTATTTTAGATATTAAAGAGATCTCAGTTGTGGCATTCCTTTCCTGCAGATACTGTAGTCATCTAGCCAGAGCTTGTCCATCTATTTATGTGTGCAGGTTTGACCAGGTTGGTGTGTTCTGACAGCACTAACGTGTGATTTGGTGTGACAGCCTCCTTATAGATCAAACACCACTGGAGTAAAAGTGTGCCAGTGAGAAGTCAGAGCGTCCTCTTGCCCTCATGAAAAAATTAATACATGTAATATAAGCATTTGGTCCTCAATGCTTTTCATCTAATGTTTTCACCTTCATTATATTTAATTTGTAATTAAAATGTGTAATGACAAACAATGTATGAGAAACGGAAGTATAGTATAACAGTATAACAATATATCAAATATATATATCAAATATTGGCATTGATCAGTGTCAATATATTAAAATTATATATTTAAATAAAAATTATTGTGCCCGAGCTGATAAGCAGAGCGCGCTGAGTGGATTGAGCGCACGGCTGCACAGATGCGCGAGCTTGTGTGAATAATATCTCACAGACATCACTGGAAAGTTTGTAGTTCGGTCGGATATGTCAAAAGCAAGTAAGTAAAACAATGCACAAGTTACTAAAATTATTTGACAGTAAGGAGAGCGAGAGAGAGAGAGTCCGAGAGCGCGCACTTCTGTTGCATGATCTTAATTGCTGTTCGCTCCATTAGCGCATGCATTTGGATTAAAACTAAATCGTAAATATAAAACAAACAAAAATTATAGGGGCATTCACTATAAACAGCATTTATTTTAAACGTCAAGCATACACAACTTTATTTAAAGCAGAAGTGAAACTAGCAGACTGGGTGAAATGCGCTAGGCTGTAAGTGTCTCTCTCATTCTGCACCAATACAAACGTGTGCACGCTGTGTATGTTTAGCTTGCTTTAAGGCCAAAGTATACTTCGGTTTGGGTCCGTGTACACTGCGCGTGACGCAAATGACATCACCAAAATAGTACCCGTGCACTCGTATAATGTATAACGAGTGGTTCCCTGCATTATTTTAGTAAAACGTTTTGTGATTACAGTATTGAGCTCTAATGCGCCATTAAAATGAACAGTGAAAGTAACAAAAGCTTATACAATACATTTTAACAGGTATAATTAAGAGTGGAAATAACTGACGGTAATATCTGTTTGCTAAATGAAGCCAACTAACATGATTCATATTATCATCCTTATTATTACTATTATTTTGTTTCTGTACCCAATATTTAAAAAAAAATTACAAATGCTGTGAAAATACAGGTATCGGTATCGGCGAGTACCAAAAATGAAAGTATCGGTATCTGACTCGTTCTGTAAAAAGTGGTATCGGTGCATCCCTAATTAACACACATGCTAGTAGTTTATTGTCAGATACACACACACAAGTCTGTTGTAAATATCGCCATGGTCCAAAGATTGCTAGTGATTCTGTCTTTATATAGCTGTTTTTGGTTACCACGGTAACTCGGTTGGTCTGCCCCTGCAGTAGCACACAAAGCCTGCACATACACGCACAGACGAAGATGGAAGCAACTACTGAGGGGATGCTAACACACTCAATGCAGTATACAATACCTTCTGAAGATGGGGATGAAGGAGGGGAGTGTGTGTTAGAGATCGAGAGAGAGGCATCAGCTTTCCATGTATGCTACAGGGAGCAATGTGTATGATACATGCGAATTGATTGCGTGTACATATGGTGGTTGACTCTGGTCAGTGTAGGCGGAGGTGAGAGGTCACAGGGCCACTGTCGTCTCATCAATAAAGAGGTTTGGTGGTACCAGAAAGATTACAGGTTTAGTTCTCCGTAGGAGTGACCCATGAACTACACAGTTAGACCACCCGTAGTTGCTGTGCCTTTGTGTAGTGCGTTTGAACCCAGTTTGATGGAGGGGAAGTGACCCTGCAATTAGTGCACTGCAGCTGGAGATGGTTTGGATAAAGTCATCAACTAAATGCACTGCAAAAACTAATTTTCATACCTGCAAACTAGTCGCTTTTTGGCGAAATTCGCCGTTTTGAATGAAAATGTCATTTATGTGAATCGTCTAGATCCGAAGAGAGAGAGAGAGAGATTGCAAGCTCGTAGACAGGAGTGTGTTCGACCAAAGTCCCTTTCTCGGTTCGACTTGAAGCAGCAATGAGCAGACCGATCGCTGTATGACATCAAAGCACCGCCGAGTGCTACAGAGAGCAGATGGCTCCGCATGCTTTCGAATCGCTCTCGCGGTACTTTTGATGTCCGATCGGTCTGCACGCTGCTGCTTCAAATCGAACACACTTCATCTCACAGTCGGTCCGCTTTGACGGCACACTTACGCTCACATCCGCATGTAAACGTCGTCGGCGTGGAAGTTTTTCATTGTGAGTTAAACAGTTCGCTGACGAAGTTTCAATCAAAGCCACAGCAGGACTGTTTTGTGTCTCCGAGCAACACAGCGGTGTTTCAATACTGAATGAATCCACGTTTTTGAAAGAATCAAGTGAGTCAATGATTCAGTAACCCATTCATAAAGACAGTAGTCACTTGCCTCGTTTTTGAATGAATCAGCCGTTTAATGACTCGCTCATTAAAACAGTCATTTACCGTCATCTACTGGTGGTTTGGTTTCATATTTAAAAGTATTGCATTTTTCCCAACATTTTTAAATTGTATGTTTAAAAATATTTCAAACATTAATCTTATAAAATTATTTATGCATTTGAAATTTTGTGGTGTAAATGCATTTATGGCACCTCAGCTTCATTAAACAGTCTGTGTAAATACATCTAATGCCACTTCAGATGCAGCTTCTGTTTCCTCTGCAGTGAAAAGATGGAGTTTGTTAAAATGTGCAAAAATAAATTACTCCACTGCTCACAAAGAGAAGTATGAACACCGATGACAACAGAGTTGCACTGTCCAAAAAGTTTGTGGTATAAATGTGCTTTTTTTACTTGAAGCATATGTTGTCTTTTTTCTGTTATTTTGTTGTCAGAGTGCACCAGAACGCTTCATTTACATGTTAAATTCTCAAAAATTTTCTTCTGGGGGGATGCCCCCAGACCCCCCTACAAGGGTCATATTTACAACTATGTCACCTTTTTGACCTCTTCTGAGTTTGCAGGTATGCATTTTATTAATTGCTATTTCTCTTGTTTTACATTTAAAATGTCTTAACAAATTTTAAAGGGTTAGTTTACCCAAAAATATGTTGTCATGTTTTTTGAAAACCATAAGACTTTGAAGATGTTTTTAATGAAACCTGAGAGGTTTCTGTCTCTCCATTGAAAGTCTGGGTAACCAAAACTGAGAAGATTAAAAAAAGTCATAAAGGCATCGTAAAAGGAATCCATATGAATCAAACGGTTTAATCCAAGTCTTGTGAAGAGATACAATCACTTTATATGATGAACAGATTTGATGTGATGAGCCCATACATAGAGTGCATCACATGTGGTAACCCTCATTGGTTCTCATGAATCATGTACACACTTCTGTGATTACTATATGTGATGCACTCTGTAAATAGAGCATTTGATCATTGTTTAGATGTAAATATAAGCCTGAATTAAAACTGTTCATCATATAAAGCAATTGTGTCTCTTAACAAGACTTGGATAAAAACGGTTTGATTCATATGGATTCATTTAACGATGCCTTTAGGATCGTCTAAGTTTTGGTTACCTGGACTTTCAGTAGAGGGACAGAAACCTCTCGGGTTTCATTATAACCCTTTTAACTCCTTTAACATGAGATCAATTTACTTGAAAGGGAATAAAATCATAAATCTCACTCAATGTTGTTAGGTTATTCCTTAAAACAAGAAAAAAAAGGCTCAGAATGGCCAAATATTGACCATTGAAAAGAATTTACTGTAATTTAGTTTAGCATGTGTTTTTACAGTAGATTAATTGCTACAACAGTCTTCCTGTAGTAACCTGGGATTAAGTCTTGTGCTTCAGGGCACAGTGGTAATGAGGACAGTGATTTCAGTAAGTCTGCAGTTCATGGGTCACAGCCAGCTGGGATCAGGCTATTTTAACTATTCAGATACTTAACCATTAGAATACCAAAAGCTTAAAGTGGTTTATTAGTGAAATATTAATTTGAAAGCCCCAAGTATTAAAATTTTCAGCATAACTCATCCCACACTGTTAGTCTTGACATGAATTATACTTTAAATTGTGTGGCTTGTGAGAGCCCTGTTGTTACCCTTCTAAGTGAGTGATTGGACTTATGATTTTCACATTAAAAAAATAGTTTTTTTATGTTTCTGAAAGAAATCTCTTATGTTCACCAAGGCTGCATTTGTTTAATAAAAAAAAAAACACACAATAATATTGAAAATAATTAAATATTGTTAAAATTTAAAATATCTTGTCTATTTGAATAGTCTTCAGTGTCACATGATCCTTCAGAAATCATTATGATATGCTGATCTGGTGCTCAAGAAACAATTCTTATTATTATCAATGTTGAAAACAGTTGAAAATATTTGTGCGGAAACTATGATACTTTTTTTCAGGATTCTTTGTCGAATAGGATGTTCAAAACCACAGCATTTATTTGATATAGAAATCTTAATATCATTATAAATGCTTTTACTGTCGCGTTTAATCAGTGTAATGCATCCTTGCTGAATAATAGTATTCATTGCTTTCAAAAAAACTCAGAGGAAACTTTTCAATGGTAGTATAAGTACACTGCGGGAGACACTCGAATTATTGCACTGCAGTACACATGTTTTGACGTTAAAGGTTTGTTTAAGATTATTAGCAAATCTTCTTGTCAAAACTGCCTTGTTTAAGCAGACACAATACTGGATGATATGAATAAAATATTCAAATGCAGTAAAGAAGCTTAAAGATAGTGTTAATCAGCTCTGATCAGCTCAGATCAGTTCTTTTCAAACATATTGGTTCCAGATGCTTGTGGGCATTAGCTCATACTCTGATGGGAACGGTCACAGTCGTCAATATGTGTCAATAAGTGTGTTCAGAGATCCCAGAAGTCAAACCTTCAATCCATGAATCCCTCTATGTATATGATGATATTTAATAGGCTGAAATTACAGTCATACTACACAAGTAGCGTATTTTAAAAAAGTCTTAGCTGTGATTATCAGTTGCATGACATTTTGGAATATAAAATAAATGGATTTCAAATGGATTTCAACTACTTGCAGACACTCTTCTCTCTGTCAGTCAGGTGTTTTTTTTTCTTTTTAATTAATTTTTCAGTCAGGCTCTATTTCTAGTAACTGGGACAAGTTTGTGGTCACTGGGCTCCAGGCATCCAGCGAATTATGGTAATAAAAAAAATTCTGCAAAGTTGTAAAATGGAGTCCTCTTAATTACTGCCATGCTCCTGCATGAAGACACAAGCCCTGATTTAATTAACCATTTGACAGCTGGGAAATCTCTTAGTCCTTTAATTACACTCATATCCCGTAGTATTACCAAACTAATGATTTCATGATTTTTCAAACTCTGGTCACTTCAATTTTATCCAGCGTTAAATTTTGACAGAGGTCTTATCAGCATTTTGGCATCTTACACTCAGTGTCAAACTATCTAGAAAGGTGCTGCCAACTCTTGGCTGAACAAAAGTTGCTCATTAATGCAAAGCTCCTTTGATTACCTGCAGGTATCACAGTCTTTTCCTTAAGATGACAGAGACGTAGAGATGCTAAACTTCTTTGCTTTTTCCTGAGTTGTAAATGGGCCACTTTGAGAAAAACCAGGTTTCACAGGGGCAGGATCAAGTCCCCAAGATGATGATCTGGTTCCATATATAGCAGGGCTGTCCAAACTCGGTCCTGGAGGGCCGGTGTCCTGCAGAGTTTAGCTCCAACCCTAATTAAACACACCTGAACCAGCTAATCAAGCTCTTACTAGGCATAGATACTTCCAGGCAGGTGTGTTGAGGCAAGTTGGAGCTAAACTCTGCAGGACACTGGCCCTCCAGGACCGAGTTTGGACAGCCCTGATATATAGTATGCTGAGTATAAACATAGATATCACTAATGTGGCTAATTCTGTGTCCATCATGATTCAAGGGTGAATCTGCCTGGTCCACACCTGTGGGGTGGGGGTGGGGTTGATTATTATTTACTGTTGATTATTTTTAGGAGATCTGTGTTCCCTGATGTTGCACTGATAGCTGATTTTATTAATGGACTCTTTTCACAAGACTGTGATGACGCGTTTAATGGTCATCAGCATCGTAAATCCTCGAAAGTTTTTCATATTTGTATTTTGAAAAAAATGTATGTACATTTATAACACTATTCTTTGTATTATATCACCTTTGCATCAAATTACAAAAAAAAACCGTTACTGCTAATGCGAGAGTGTTTCTAATGCAGCGTCTATGGGAGGGACGGTAAATTTGACATCGTTCTATTTTCTGACTGCCGTTATCAGTCTCTCTCAATTTTTTTTCTTTTATTGAAAGTCACGAAAACACTATCGTGGAGTTTTTCTTTTGCTATATGAGCAAATGGGAGTGCAAAAAATATATTTGTGGTACTCTCCCATTCACTGCTATTCAAGTTAACCCAACTATGACGACGGCTGCTGAGAAACCCGGAAATGTGAAAAGGGTCCATGTACAGACATTTCAACACTGTATTCTGTGTGGAGCTTTAAAAGCAGAACATCAAAGAAAAAATAGTGTATTATAGATCAGAAATACAGAAAAACAGTAATATGAAATATTATTGCAATTTAAAATAATGGTTTTCTATTTTAATATACTTAAAAATATTATTTATTGCTGTGATCAAAGCTGAATTTTCAGCATCTTTACTCTTCGGTGTCACATGATTCTTCAGAAATTATTCTAATATTTTTTATTCTATGATACTTTTTTCAGGATTCTTGATGAATAAAACTTTAAAAATAACAGCATTTATTCAAAATCGAAATCTTTTGTATATACAATTCCGTTCAAAGTTTGGGGTCAGTAATTAATTAATTAATTTATTTATTTTTTAAAGAAATTAATTAAAGGACATTAAAGGATGTCAAATTGATAAAAAGTGATAATAAAGACTTATAATATTAGAAAAGATTTCTATTTTAAATAAATGCTGTTCTTTTTAACTGTATTAATCAAATAATTCTGAAAAAAAGGATCACAGGTTCCAAAAAAATATTAAGCAGCAAAACTGTTTCCAACATTGATAATAAATCAGTATATTAGAATGATTTCTGAAGGATCATGTGACACTGAAGACTGTATTAATGGCTGATGAAAATTAATCATTGCATCACAGAAATAATTTATATTTATTTTAAGTTTAAGATATAAGATATATTAAAATAGAAAAGCATTTTTTAAAATGATGATAATATTTTACAATATTTCAGTTTTTTTCTGTATTTTTGAACAAATAAATGCAGATTTGATGAACAGAAGAGACTTCTTTAAAACACTTTTGAACAGCTGTGTGTGTGTGTGTGTGCGTGTGTGTGTGTGTGTGTGTGTGTGTGTGTGTGTGTGTGTGTGTGTGTGTGTGTGTGTGTGTATAGTGATCAAAGATGAATCATTTCATTCTAATAGCCCTGATATAGATATTGAGTGGATTTCCAATATATTTAGTTTTTACACATGAACAAGAAGCTATTTTTCAGTGATCAAAGATTAACCAGTTTTATCTTAGTTTTGAATTTTGATTTCTTAAATGAGTGTAGCACTTTAAATTAAAGTAATTTTTACTTTAATTACTACAACATCTTTAATTGTTACTAGTTGAATCTATAATGATTGCTGTTAGCAGACACATCATTTTTTTTATACATTTTTTTTATTTATCTAATATCATAATTATCATAATCTGGGTTATTGCGGGTCACAGTGGATTGTTCAGAACAGAGATACACCTTATCGCTGTAGTC
>NW_015544143.1:270639-271954 GCF_001515605.1 Sinocyclocheilus anshuiensis | reverse complement strand
TGTGTGTGTGTGTGTGTGTGTGTGTGTGTGTGTGTGTGTGTGTGTGTGTGTGTGTGTGTGTGTGTGTATAGTGATCAAAGATGAATCATTTCATTCTAATAGCCCTGATATAGATATTGAGTGGATTTCCAATATATTTAGTTTTTACACATGAACAAGAAGCTATTTTTCAGTGATCAAAGATTAACCAGTTTTATCTTAGTTTTGAATTTTGATTTCTTAAATGAGTGTAGCACTTTAAATTAAAGTAATTTTTACTTTAATTACTACAACATCTTTAATTGTTACTAGTTGAATCTATAATGATTGCTGTTAGCAGACACATCATTTTTTTTATACATTTTTTTTATTTATCTAATATCATAATTATCATAATC
The DNA here is from genome assembly GCF_001515605.1 of Sinocyclocheilus anshuiensis. NCBI lineage: Eukaryota > Metazoa > Chordata > Actinopteri > Cypriniformes > Cyprinidae > Sinocyclocheilus > Sinocyclocheilus anshuiensis. The sequence continues at coordinate 271,577 of NW_015544143.1, read as the reverse complement.
TGGGTTATTGCGGGTCACAGTGGATTGTTCAGAACAGAGATACACCTTATCAACAAACGTGCTGTAGTCTTAGGTTATCAATACCCCTCATTGATCCGTGAGTCCTTTTCCCTCTTACCCAAGCATTTTTCTCACTGCTCTAAATGTGAAGTGATTGGGGAGAGGGTTTTTTGTTATTGGGAGGGTGGGTTGAGCAAGCTTCGACTTTCCCCCAGGGTCCGCAATCTCCCATGGGGAAATTTAGAAGCTGTGGTGCTGAGACTGCAAGCTTTTAGCCTCTCTTATCAGGGCCTGGCCCTGCTGATGTGCACACCATACACACATACACCCGCATACGCAGGTGCGTCCCACCGGTTCGTTGTAGATCTCCCAGATTGCATTGGGCCATTGACATTCCATCAAGTCCCATCAGCACTTGCTTCACTTGGCTGAAGCTCAGAGAGCTCAGCTCAGCCCGGGAGCCAAAATGTTACGATGTTTCCTGCGGATCGCACAACGCATCTTTGTGTAGACAGGGATATTGACATGGCGGAATATGTATTACTGTAAGAAATACTGACATGGAGAAACAACTATTACTGTAGGAAATACTGGACACTTGCAGTTTTAATGACTGATATCCAAGTATTGCTGTAGCTCTGAAGTACAATAGACGTACAATTGCTGCACAAATGCACAAAAAAAGAGAAAAGTGTTGATATGTTTAAGTCCAGTAATGCTGATGTAGCCTCACTGTGGCATATTGTGCATTTGCTGTTGCTCCGATCAATACAGAAGCTCTATAAAACAGAAAGAACTCTCGGTGCCTGGCCACGGTAATGTAATGCATGTAGTCCATTGTGGGCAGTATTCCTGGAGTACATACATATATATATATATATATATATATATATATATATATATGTATACACACATACATATACATATACATACATGTA
>NW_015544143.1:247527-270562 GCF_001515605.1 Sinocyclocheilus anshuiensis | reverse complement strand
ATATACATACACATACATATACATGTGTGTATATATATATATATATATATATATATATATATATATATAAATGTTTTTTTTTTCATTTAATTATTTTTATTTTTTTATAAAAACAAACATACATAAGCAAAATAAACATGGATTGACCCAAAACTCTCTCACACTGACCAGAGGGCCGCCCTAGTTTTTTTATTTGTTTTTATTTTTATATTGCTATGAATATGTGTGAGTGGAGTGTTTAATTATGCTTGTGTGTGCATGCATGTCTGTGTTATGAAATGCGAACAAATGATCACAGTTGTGGTTGAGTGTGTTGAAGTCAGCTGATGATAATCTACTTCCTAAAGCCAACTTGCAGACAAGCAGAAAAAAAACACTGCATCTCTTCTTCCCCTCCATCATTCCAGCACCTCTCCGCATTTCCCGTTTTCCCTTTCTCCATCTTTTCTGTTTATACACCCATCTCTCTTGCTCATACTCTCCATTTCGGTTTCTCTCACTAGGGGCTCTCTCTCCGTCTGTTCCGCCACTGTTTATGTTCTTTCTTCTCTCTATCTTCTCTCTCTCTGCAGAAATGCTGAGGCGGCAGCAGCGCTCTGACTGAATTAAGATTGTATGATTGATGTGCAGCACTCTGAAACGAGAGCGAGAGAACGCGAAGGAAGCCGAAATGCAGGAGGGGAAGGAAGGAAGGCTGAAAGGGAAGGATAAGAGATCAGGGTGGAATAAGCAACTAAAAGCTTTTTAATATATGGTAGACAGACAGAGAGAAACATGCAGATGTCAGGGTGTGAAAGGTGCTGGATTTGACGTTAAAGACTGGAGAGAAAAAAGCATATGTGGAAAGACTGAAGGAAAAATGGAGGAATGAGAGAGAAATTGAAGTGGAGAGTGAGTGAAAAGGAGGCATGTCAAAATGATCGACAGACTATAAAGATGCAAATAGAGTGAAGGCGTTGTGACAGAAATTATGAGTGAATGTCTGTGGAAAAAACCTGTAATACTATATCTGAAACATATAAATACACACACCATGAGGCTCCTATCCTCATATACACTCACATTTTCACAGTGTTGTTTGGAAGCGAATTGGGAGACCAAAGGCTAGTTTTCAAAAAAAGAACACTTTTATTCAGCAGTACAAACTTTTGTAATTTTGCAAAATATTTTGATTCTATTGATCAAAGAGTCCTGAAAAAATGTATATAATAGTTTCCACAAAAGTAATAAGAAGCAAAACTAATCAATGTTTCTTGAGCACCAAGCTTTACCATTACAAGAATAAATAGCATTTTAAAATATATTAGAATAGAAAATAGTTACTTCAGATTTTAATTATATTTCACATGACATTTTCCATTAAATAGATGCAGCCTTAAGCATAAGAGACTTTGTACAAAATAATAATAATAATAAAAACAAAAAACATTCAAGCTTACCATTCCCAAACTTTTTGAACGATGGTGTACATTGTTCAGCAGTGCATCTGCTATTTTTATATTGAATATGAATCAGATTTTACATCCCTGCACATTAGAGCCGCTATCATCCTGTTAACTAACCTTTAGAACAATACACATGGTGAGATAGTAATTTTTTGATATAGGAAAGATTAAGAATATAAAAGCACACATATTTGTGGAGAAGAAGTCGAAAAACAAGGCAGGGGAGAGGGAGAGTTTCAAATAAAAGAGAAGTCCTCCTTTACACTATTACATAATATATAGCTCAATTTATTTCACAAGTACAACTACATTTTATTTTCCATAGGATTAGATCAGTTCACTCATGTTTTTGGGCAGTTTCCAGCAGGTTGTGGAAAATGAGCAGGCAATTATGTTTATATTACAGTCACACAGATCATAGCTGTAAAGAAGAATGCCTTGGATTTGTGGTTGAAACCAAAGTATGTATAGAGGATTCACTATATAATCTATATCAATATCACAACATAACAAACAGGACCTCAACCAGAACAGATCAATATGATCACCGGCAGCAAACACATATATGTTTCAAATCGATGGATGGTGTATGCTGCTGTTTCTATGTACCAAATATATCTGTTCAAGTAAGAGTGGAATCTAGAGCAATGCTTAAAGGGATAGTTCCTGCAAAAATTAATATTATTATTATTTATTTATTTATTTGATTTTGTGAAGATATTTTACAAACTGTTTTTGTTCATATAAACTCAGCAGGATCCAAAGCAACGTTGCTTATTGGATATTTTTAGCATTATCTTTTGGGTTTCATAGAAGATAGTCATACAGGTTGGGGATGAGATGAGGGTGAATAAATGGTGGCAGAATTTTCATTTTTGGGTAAACTGTTTATATGAGTATGTTTGTATTGTGTAATGTTACTCTGGTTGCAGAATCAGGATCTTTCTGCATATTGCATCAGTGAAACGGCCCTCATGTGTGTGCAGTTAGCATCCAGCAGTCAGCTCGGTGGCTAATACAGGCTTATTGCAATGAAAACCATTAAAGGGATCCATGATGGTGGAAGAAAGCTAGAGGCAGTTAGAGAGAGAGAGGAAATGAGAGAAGAGGGTGCTAAGACAGTGGAGTAACAAACGAATCTCTGTGAATCAAGAGTCACTTAGACCTCTAAAGACCCAAACGCAACAGGATACTGAAGAATTTAACGTCAATAATAATAATAATAAACAGAAAAGGAGAGCAACAGTGAAAGAAATTGGTTTCAAGGAGGAGAGGAGACTCTTTAATCTGTCATGTATCTATTTTTAGTGTAGCGAATATAGAACAGGAGGGGGAATTCATAACTGAAGGCTTTTTAGCATGATGGATCACGCACACGCTCGCTTCAGGTCCCTCTGCATGAAAAACAGAGCAATCGAGGAGAATCAGAATGAGATTTATTGCCAAGTATGCTTACACATACAAGGAATTTGTCTTGGTGACAGAAGCTTCCATGCATAGACAAAATGACAGTGACAAGACAGATAATAAAATAAGATAAGTGAATAAAAATAAATGTAAATAAAATTACACAATAGGCAATATATGCATGTACAGATGCTATATACAAATGCAAGGGAATGTGAATAAGAGGTATGATATGCTAAATAAATATAAGTGTAAATAGTGTTGTGTGTTGCACGTTTATTGCACAGTGGAGACATTTAAACTGTTCATGAGGCCTGAGGAAAGAAACGTTTCTTATGCGTGGATGTTCTGGTGTTCATTGCTCTGTACTGCCGACCAGATGGCAACAGTTCAAAGAGGAAGTGGCCTGGATGTAAGGGATACAGCGTGATTTTTCCAGCCCTTTGCCTCACATGAGTACAGTTCTTGGAGAGTGGGAAGGGGATGACTCTCTGCAGTCCGGACTATCTGCTGTAGTCTTCTGAGGTCTGATTTGGTAGCCAAGCCAAACCAGACAGTTACAGAAATGCAGAGGACAGACTCTATGACTGCGGAGTAGCACCTGTGAACTTCCTTAGCTGGTGAAGGAAATAAAAGGCCCTATGTTGGGCCTTTTTCACAATGAAACCTATATGAGTGTCCCATTTCCAGTCCTATTAGATGGTAGTGCCCAAGAACCTGAATGACTGCCACAGTACTGTTCAGAGTAGTGAGGGGGAGTAATGCGGGAGTGTTTCTCCTAAAGTCCACCATCATCTCCACTTTTTTGAGTGTGTTCAGCTCCAGGACAGCCAGTTGTTTAAAGGGTTAGTTCATCCAAAAATCAAAATTAGCTTGTTTTACTCACCGTCGAGGCATCCTAGGTGTATATGAACAGTTGAACAGTCCACAAGTCATCAAATAAAGCATGCGCATCCATAATAAAATGTGCCTCACACGGCTCCGAGGGGTGAATAAAGGCCTCCTGTAGTGAATCCATGTGTTTTTGTAAGAAAAAGAAAAAAGAAGTACAAACCGAGGATTTGCAAAGAAAAAAATTGGAGGATTTCGATATAAACCAAGAGGATACTGGTTTTCCTTGGCTAAAGTAAGGAACTTTGCTTCCTTTGCTCCTATAAACAAACTCGCGAGACTAGCATATCTCAGAGGCGTGCTGCGCATACGTGTTGCGTCATCCGCCAAAACGGCTTCCGCGTATGACAGATACCGGAAGTGAGAGAAAAGTGTTTATTACGTATGCAATATGGATATTTTTCTTACAAAAACGCATGGATTCACTACAGGAGGCCTTTATTCACCCCCCGGAGCCGTGTGAGGCACGTTTTGTTATGGATGCGCGCGCTTTATTTGACGACTTGTGGACTGTTCAACTGCAACACCCACCGACTGTAATGATAGAGCTTGGAATAGCCAGGACAGTTTTTAATATAACTCCGACTGGATTCGTCTGAAAGAAGAAAGTCATATACACCTAGGATGCTTCGAGGGTGAGTAAAACACAGTCTAATTTTCATTTTTGGGTGAACTAACCCTTTAACCTCTCTTCTGTATGCAGATAAGTTGTCATCTTCGATGAGGCCAATGACTGTGGTGTCATCTGCAAACTTCAGAAGCTTAAAAGAGGGGTTGTAGAGGTGCAGTCATTCATGTACAGGGAGAAGAGCAGTGGGGAGAGCACACATCCCTGGGGGGCACCAGTGCTGATGGTACAGGTATTGGATGTGAATTTCCATCTCTTCTTCAAATACAACAATGAGTAATAAAAGCAATTTTAGGATGAATGTAATTGAAATGGCTGAAAACTCATAAATACAACCATTAGTAATATGATTTATTGGAGTATCACTTTTGACCAACAGGTGTCACTGCAAACAAATCGTTTTGATCTGTTCTGTGTGAGCAAATTGAGGAGCTAAGCATGGTATTACCGATTTTCGTAATAACAAAGTCTAAGCGTTCTTGAAATATTGCATTTTTTAACTAAATTAAAAATAGCCGACGCCCAAAATGGCTGACATGGAAAAATTTGGTATGGATCGACTCAGCATGATGCACCGAATCTAAAGAGACCGGTTCTGTGATTTTTGGCCAAACCATTCAGAAGTTATAAGCAAAAATATGCATTTTTTTTATCTCCTACAATGAGTAATAAAAGCAATTTTAGGATGATTGTAATTGAAATGGCTGAAAAATCATAAATACAACCACTAGTAATATGATTTATTGGCTTATCACTTTTGACCAACAGGTGGCGCTGTAATCAAATCATTTTGGTGTGTTCTGTGTGAGGTGACAATGGCACACACAAAGTTTGGTGTCATAATGTCAAAGTTTTGAAGAGATATAGCCTCAGAGTCATTTTGGCACCATAACTAAAATTTGTAGCAGCGCTGTACGAAAACGGTTTCGTCTATCGACACGGAATCCATAACTTTTTGTCAGCATAGTCTGAAGATCATCTGACTCGATTTTGGAGAAAATCGGACCAACAAGTGGCGAGGAGTTTAAAAAAGTAGGTTTTCAACATAAATCAAAATGGCGGACAGGAAGTTCAGGTTAGTGTGGCATATTTGGTATCCATGTTGTCGTGAATTTTGGCCAAACCATTCAGAAGTTATAATCAAAAATATGCATTTTTCATATCTCCTGACCACTAGGGGGCACTGCGCCGAAACACTGCAGGTAGTCTCAGGTCATGCTTGTTATAACACACACCAAGTTTGGTCTCAATACGCCAAACCGTTGCGGAGATATAGCATCATGTTCATTTTTACGTGCTTTTCGTAGAATTCCTTCGTGCGTTATTCGAGAACGGTTGGACAAATCAACTTGAATTCCATAACTTTTTGCCAGCATGGTCTGAAGATGATCTGAGCCAATTTTCGTGAGAATCAGACAAACCGTCTAGGAAGAGTTCGACAAAGTAAGTTTTACGAACAATTAAAAATAGCGAAAAAACTAAGCCTTGCGATTTTTGAAATTTGGTGTTCATTCGACTCGGCATGAGCCAAGGACTCAGAGGAAAAGAGAATTTTCAATTTGTGCCTTATGGTTCAAAAGTTATTAGCATAAAGAAATTGCAACTTTGGACAAGTGGTGGCGCTAGAGAGTTGGAGTTAGAGACTCCAAACTTGCTGTGGTTAATGTTGAGACTGTCCTCTATCAGTGTGCCAAATTTCACAACTTTCCCGCAAGCGGTTCTATGGGCTGCCATAGACTTGCGGCGGAAGCAGAATAATAATAATAAGAAACGGAACAAAAACAATAGGTGACTACGCACCTTCGGTGCTTGTCCCCTAATAATCGGCAGGGAGCCCAGACCAATACAATTACTGTGCCTCCTCTATTTTAAAACCCACGAGCCACCACTGGTAAGAAGGGGGAATATATATGGGGGGAAACATTGTATATCTTTGGCTGTGTTGGATATGTGTGCAAACTTTTTAATTAAAGCAAAAGCGATTGAAAGAGGGACTTGGCACCATCACTACATCTTATTAGTCTAATACATGTTTAAACTGCTGATGGAGAGATGCAGTAGACTCTCTCAAATGCTAGCCAACTCTCCATTTCACAGCTCTTCTGCCTTTCTCTCTCTCTCCCTTTCTCAGTTGCCAGCTCTCTCTTCCATTCCTTTTCTTTTCCTCCTCATTTAAATACATCTACATTCTCATTATTTCCTTCTCTGTCTTATTTTTCTCTCCTCCTTTCTTTCAGTCACCATCGTTGTCTCACTTGCTCTCTATCTCTCTATCCAAGTCTTAAAATTGAGATGTGAATTATTAAGGGCACATTATGAGCTGTGGACAGCTTTACTACTGCAACTGAATATTATTTTTCAGGAACATATCATCAGCATTGTGCAACTGCATGATTAGTAGGTAGATACAGACACAGAGCGAGAGAGAAGACTGTTGAAATGAGAAGGGAAGATTTGCTTTCATGCTGAAGGAAACATCTGTGTTGGTTTAGTAGTTTAGTGTGCGGCACTCTGCATGATCTCTATTCGTGGTTTCTGCCGTGAAGGGTTTACGCAAATGCTCCACATTGCATGTAATGTGTTGTTTGTATTTTGGCAGTTAACAGTTGAGGTTTGCTTTGGTAAAGTCCTCAGGAATAATAATAAGAGAGTCCGGGTGTTGTTGCTCTGTGTCTGTGATCTGATCAGCCAGCTGTTGCAGCGCTGCGTTCACACACACTTGCAGAGGAATGTAAAAGCTTACGAGAAAGAACAAGGAAAACTAGTGCGAATAGAAAGGCTTACAGTTGATGAAGAGCACTTCTAGATTAGACCAGTAGAACTTCTTCAACGTTGTTACATCAGTACACCAGCTTTCTCTGATATAAAATCATGTCCCATCACCTCTTGTTTCCTTGTTGATTCTGTCGCAATTCGCTCTGAAACAGCTGGAAGCCTGGCAGATGTAACACGCTGTCTAGAATGGCTTTGGTCAGCCAGGTTTCTGTGAAACACAGAGCAGCAGAGTTTAAAAAGTCCTTATTTGTTTGAGAGAGGAGAAGTTTGTCCATTTTATTGGGGAGGGAGTGTAGATTCGTCAGATGGATACTAGGCAGCGCAATTCTAAAGCCGCGCTGTCTGAGCCTGACCAGCACACCGGCTCGCTTCTCACGCTTTCACATCTTGGAGCATTTGAGGAGGAAAGGAAAATGCAAAGATGGAGACAGGAAAACCATGGTGTGCCAAAGAAGAAATAGAGAATGGGAAAGTGAGTCCTCTGTTCACGAGAGCCCTTGCTGAGTCTTGTGGATTCTTTCTTTTAATTTGTAGGGTTGTTTGTTTTATTTCAGTTGAAATGTGATCATCTCATCAGCTCCATTTCTCCCTAAAGCACATTGTCAGCTTGAATCTAGAGCACAGAAACCATTCTTTAAAAAAAACCCTACACTCTGTCCAGCATGTCTACGTGTATTAAACGCATGCAGTTAACTGCACCAAGAAAGTCCTGTTAACTCAAAGGTCAAATTTACAATGAGATTCTCATTTTGATTTCATGCAGGACGTGTTTATTTGAGCTTGATTTTTTAGATTAAACACATGTACACAATAGTTAAAGGTGTGTGCAAACTAAAGTCAGTCATTTTCTCTTTCAGTTGGCAATGTGACAAAGAAATGTGACAAAGTTGGAACCAAATTACAGAAATGCGCAACAATGTAGTACAGAAGTGCAGACAATGGAGGTCACATGACTTGCCGCCCGTTAAGCTGTGCCAATGCAAAGTTTCTAAAGCCTGGAGGACTAAATGACTGTATTAAACGTCTCTCCTCTCCTCTCAAGTGCTTTCTGATAATATAATATGGAGTTTTTAGTTGTGAGCAGTCAAGCATCAATATGCTGATGCTTGATAATGCAGTGTGTGCATTGAAAGGGAGTGTACAGTACTCTTGTGTGTGAGGTGATGGAAAAAGTGCATGTAGGGACAAGAAGAGGTGGTCATGGAAAGGTTATAATGACACTAATGAGGGCAAAAATAAAATTACAGTTGGTTTGTTTACAATGTTTTCTCATCTATACATTTAGAAAAAAAAATTGCCCTCAGAAGTTAGCTGAATCTGACAAAACCTCCCATTGGGGACATCCTTAATGGTAAAAATTATTAATACATTTTTTTTTATGCAAATACGTTGTTGTAACAAAGTTCGTAGATCGGGAAGAAGGAGGCGGGAACCGGCGAACATTTAAACATAAAACTTTAATAAATAAACCAACACAAAACGAAAGTAAAAGCGGTAGCCCCTCACGGACGACTGCCACGTAAAACATAACAAAACAACAACATAAATAGTCCAGGTCTGGTCCTCTCTCGTCCTTCACTGTCGTCGCTCCTCCTTTTATCTTTACAGAGCTCCTCCGTGGCACTCGAGACCGGTGAGTGGCGCAGGTGTCGCTCATTATCATTTATTCCACTGGCCTCGCTCCATTCCCACGGCTCTCGGCCCCGCCCCACTCGTCACAGTTGTCTTTTAGGGATAAGGCGGTTTGGCTAAAGGTTAGTTCTCACATAGCCAAACGACATAAGCTGCAATGTGGACTAGAGTTGGTTTTACTCCTAGAAGTTCTTGCTCCACTAATCAGATTATAGTTTGCCCAATCGAGAAATAGCTTTTTTGTAAATGTTGAAATTAATATTAACTAAGATCAATAAATGCTTTAGAAATATTATACATTCTTAATTTTGCCATCTTGGAATTATAAGGTTCTATCTGCATTCAGAGGGGTTTTGAGATATTGAGCTTCAAAGTTTTTGCATTCCATATAGCAAAAATGATATGGGGAACAAGTCTTTTTCATGCACGAAAATGACAGAGACCCTGAATGTATTCTAAATGTACAATATCAAAATCCTCTCAAATTTGTAAATGGGATTTTTGGAACAGGTCAAATGCAGATAGAAACTTAATTCTAAAAAATAAAAAACATTAATTGAAGCAATAATTATCAAAAAACACAAACAGTTTACTTATAATTTGTTTTAAAAAATGAAATTAGTGCTGTAACAATTTATCAACATGGTATATGTCGAGGAGAGAACTGGACCCCTGACTGAGCCTGGTTTCTTTCTCCCAAGGTTTTTTTGCTCCATTTCTGCCACCGATGAAATTTTGGTTCCTTGCCACTGTCGCCTTTGGCTTGCTTAGTTGGGGACACAATTTCTGGGAACATTGTTGAACTGAACTGAGTTGGACGATTACATCATTGAATCAACAATGAACTGACTTTAACTGATAAACTGACTATTTCTATTTCTATTGTCCTCTTACATTATCAGCTCACGTTTTTCCTGTTTAACACTGTAAAGTTGCTGTAATCTGTTGCAATCTGTATCGTATAAAGCGCTAAAAAAGAGAAAAAAAATAAAGAAACACTGTTTCTGATATTAATAAAACATGACGGCAAATTATATTTGAATAGATTGTTATTGCTGCTTCCATAGACATCAGTGTGTATTTTACAAACTCTAAATGTTTTGTTTTACTGGTACTCATGTGTATTTAAAAGTCTGAAACCTAAAATAAGTTGTGATATATGACAAGCGCTGAGCACGCCTGTCTCTGGCTCAGCATCAGCCAAAGCGCGAAATCACAGTTTGAATCTGGCAGTAATGAGACGTCACAACATTCTAAATCTCATATGTGGGACCATACTCCCAGCGCCACAGAAATAACGATTCCACATGTGGGACTGTACCACTCAAAAGGTTAAACTGCTGATGGAGAGATGCAGTAGACTCTCTCAAATGCTAGCCAACTATCCATTTCACAGCTCTTCTACTTTTCTCTCTCTCTCTTTCTCTGTTGCCAGCTCTCTCTGCCATTTCTTTTCTTTTCCTTCTCATTTAAATACATCTATATTCTCACTGTTTTCCTTCTTTGTCTTATTTTTTCTCCTCCTCTCTTTCAGTCACCCTTGTTGTCTCTCTTGCTCTTCATCTCTCTATCCAAGTCTTAAAATTGAGATGTGAATTATTAAGGGCCCATTATGAGCTGCGGACAGCTTTACAACTCCAACTGAATATAATTTTTTCATGAATATATCATCAGCGTTGTGCATCTGCATGATTAGTAGGTAGATACAGACACAGAGCGAGAGAGAAGACTGTTGAAATAAGAAGGGAAGATTTGCTTTCATGCTTAAGGAAACATTGTTTAGTAGTTTAGTGTGCGGCACTCTGCAGCATCTCTATTCGTGGTTTCTGCCGTGAAGGGGTTTACGCAAATGCTCCACATTTCCATTCTCAGAACAGCCGCTCTGCACATGCTTACTTCAGCGCTCGAATGGTTACTATGGATACCACTTTAAGTCTCCCAGCATGCACTGTACTGTTAGCCATGTTAGCCCTGAGCTAACGGTGTTGGTGATTTCAATGAGCTCTGAATAAATAAGTATGTGTGTGAGTGTGTTTCAAAGGAATGAGTTAGTCATGATGTGAGCGCTGAGAGTTTTTTATTTTTGCTTCACAAAATAACTGATGTACTTAAAACAACTTGAGTTACACTGTATGCAGACAGATTGAGGTGAATTCAGGAGCCATGTTCACATGCTTGCATAATGCATATAGAATAGGGTGACCATACGTGCCATTTTCCCAGGACGCGTCCTGGGAAAATGGCACGTATGGTCACCCTAATATAGAATGAGACAGATGTGGTCTGCGATATAGAGTCTCATACTTGAGATGCTGAGGACCACACACTGTATAAGTGTTTTTTCAAAGTTGCAAATAAAACAATTTTTTTTAGAGTGTTTTGCAAGGAAGTACGGTTTCTTTCTACTTAAAAATTGCATGTTTTTTTCAGTGTGTTACTTGTGTCAGACTCTGGTCCGTGTTTTGTGTGTGTTTTGCTCCTCATGTGCCTTTCTGTGTTTCCTTATTTGGTCATTTTCCTGTCCTTGTTTAGTTTAATTATGATTCCGTTCAGCTGTGTTCTATTATTTACCCTCGTATTTAAGTTCCTGCCTGTTCAGTTTCCCTTTTGTCTGGTCTACTCGTTACGTGGATGTGTTTCATGTTGTCTCCTGTGTTTATGTACCCTGTGTTCTATGGATTAAAGACTGTTTCGTATATTCCTCGTCTCCTCGCTCCTTAGTTCCGGTTATTCTCGTGTGTGTGTCGTGACAACTTGCCATTAGTTTGTAAAGAATAAAAGCTTCAAGAGTAAAATATTAAAGTTATATTATATGATGTTAACAAAATTGAGATTTATGGTTAAGAACATACCAGTGGGATATTAAACAATAAGTAATAATAATTATAATAATTATTATTAAATATTTTCTCTGAAAACATCTAATAAAATATTATCTTCTAATAAAATACAAAAATAATTTGTATATAAGTATAAAATGTGTGTGTGTGTATATATATATATATATATATATATATATACATACTCATACACATATACACAGTATCAAAGTTTTATGACATTTCTTCATGACATGATATTTCTGGAACCATATAGTGAATTTAAATATTGAATTCATCAAAGTTATTATAAAATGTTACTAGAGTGTGTAGCAGTCATCGCAATGACTGCATGTTTTTGTGTCTGTGTGCTTATGTGTGTCACACACATGACATAAGTGGTTATGACAAGTGCTGAGAGTGTGTATCAGTGCCAGTGGCAGCTGGTAAAGAGACACACAGTAACTGGATAATGAGTGCTCTATTTCAGCCAGGCTGAATCTGTCTACACTCATCCGTAAAAACAAACCTGTGTGTGTGCGTGTGTGTGTGTGTGTGTGTGTGTGTGTGTGTGTGTGTGTGTTTATTTTTGTATGTATATGTGTGAGCCCAGGCCTACAGCTCTGTATCACTCACACTTGAATGCACATGGTTATCCAAACTCTGCAAGAAGACATTTATATGTGCATGATTTGTTGTTGTCCTATTGTTATTTTCTGAATACTTTTATTCTTAACATTCCAGAATGATCAAATTAATATTTTGACATTATATATTTTTTGCAACATTCCAAAGTTCATACAGTTTTAGTTTGCATAGTGATTTAAAAATACTTTTGAATTGTAAATATGTTTGATATGATGAATCCAGTTTTTTTTAACCTTAACTCTGCCTCTTACTCCATTTGAGTGGATGATTTTGACCACCATCATTGCCAACTGCATCGTACTGGCTCTTGAACAACACTTACCAGATGGAGACAAAACTCCACTGTCAGAACGACTGGTAAAGTGGAACACACACATTCTTAGTGAAATCTTAATGGGGACATTGCATAGACTTCTGTTTTAGTTATAAGCACTATAATCTACCAAAAATGAAAATTTGCTAAGAATTTTCTCACCCTCGGGCCATCTAAGATGTAGATGAGTTAGTTTCTTCATCTGAACAGATTGGGAAAAATTTAGCATTACATCACTTGAACTATTCCTGTAGCTATATTTGGGGACAACTGTACACCCAGATCCTGATTTGTAACAACGGTACAAAAATTAAGTAAATAAACTTTTAGGTTAACTATGTTTTCAACAAATTTTCATTTTTGGGTGAACTACTTTTTGAGTAGGTACACGCACAGTAAAAGAGTAGTTAAAACTTACTTTTCAAGTTGAGAGTCATCTGTAAATACAGGGACTGTTTGAAAGTATCCACAAAGATTCACAAATTTTGATAATCACAAAGACACAAGCACTAAGAATGTGAAAATTCATTTTCTAAAAATCCCATCTGTGGTTTTATTTCTCTCACAGGAAGATACAGAGCCCTATTTCATTGCCATTTTCTGCTTCGAGTCGGGCATTAAGATTCTTGCACTGGGATTTGCCTTCCACAAGGGCTCCTACCTGAGAAACGGCTGGAACGTGATGGACTTTGTAGTGGTGCTCACTGGGTGAGTTATGCAAACACACACTCTAGTGTCATAGTAAAATAGAATGAAATAGAATTGGAGCTGCTCGATTTATGAGTCAATATAAACAATTATTAGATGGCTTTCTGGAATACTTGATTCTAGTTGGTAGATGGTGGCATTCTAATGTCAAATATTTTTGTGCAATTATTTGTATTTTCTGTGGAGTTAGTGGCTCTTTTTGGTCGATTCATTAAAAGAGTCATTTGTTCATGATTCAAAGTACAGTAGTCATTATTTTTATGCAGCCAGAGGTGACAAAGCAATACAAAATGTGTTTTACTTAGAATTTCATGGCCTTTTTAAGTTCATAACAAGATCTGTAGAATGCCTAATGACTGGCTGACTGCACAGTGTCTGTAACATGTACTAAAAGATGTATTTTCCGTATGGCCTAAACTAGCCCAGAGAAAGTCACGCCCATTCTGGAACTGTGTGTGTGAAGCAGTGCTATGTACACAGCAGAGGTCTGGTTGGACGCTGGTTCCCTCATACCTTAATGAGCACTTTTTCTCACACACACACATGCACACACTCACACACACACACACGCATACATGGATTCTCAAACAGGTAGATCACAGCAGCACTGTAGGGAGCAACCATCAGGGCAAGTCTGAAATGTCACCTCACAGGAAAGCAGAGAGAGAAAGAGAGAGAGAGACAGACGAGTGTGTTGGGGGGATGTGTTGTAGTATTGCAGTGCTAAAGAAGGCAGGGCCATGTGATTCCATTACGCCATTCCCCTGGGCTTTGGAATATTGGAAAATTAGAAGGAGAGAGAGAAGGTGTTGGTTTATGTGAAAAGACGTATAGCTGGAGGAGGAGGAGATTAGAGGCTAATGGAAGAATCCAAGATGGAGTGAAAACCCCGAAAACCTTTAATTTCCATGTTGGTCCCAGTTAATTTATCCTGGTTAATGCTGGTTTGGTGCTGGTCTTGCTGGTGGAACAGGAAAATTCTGGTCAACTAGCATGATAATTATAACTGACTAAAGGAGACTTGCTTGTTAAAGAATTAGTGCACCTATCTTTGTCATCATTTACATTTCTTTCATACATGGAACAAAAAGTATTTTTTTGTCAAACTGCTCTTTATAATAAAATGAAAGTGAACAGTGACACATTTGTCCATAGTGTCACTGATTTGTGTGGGAAAAAAAGCAACTTGGACATTCCAATAAATATCTTTTTATATACACACTAACATTCAAAAGTTTGGGGTCTATAAGATTACTTAAAAAAAATTTTTAAAAAAAATTGATACTTTTATTTAGCAAAGATGCTATAACAATAAAGACCTTTATAATGTTAGAAAAGAGTTCTAATTAATTTATATGCTGTTCTTTTAAACTTTCTATTAATAAAAGAATCCTAAAAAATGTATCATGGTTTCCACAAAAATAAATGTTGATAATAAAAAGAAATGTTCCATGAACCTCAGCAGCAAATCAGTATATTAGAATTATTTCTGAAGGATCATGCGACACTGGAGACTGGAGTAATGATGCTTAAAATACAGCTTTGTCATCACAGGAATAAATTACACTTTAAAATATTTATAAAAATGGGGGAAAAAAAGAAGACACTTATATTAAATTGTGATAATATTTCACAACATTACTGTTCTACTGTATTTTTGATCAAAGCATAAAAGACTTATTTTTGAGAAATTAATTTTTAGTGTAAGAAAGAAAGCCTTACAGGTTAGAAACGATATAAGGTGAATAAATGCTGATTTTGTTTTAGTGTACTGTCCTTTTAAGAAGACTAGTAGGGACACCAACATACCAGCATTCAAAACACACCATTTGCTAGTCACCAGCAGTGCTTGTCTATTCAACAGGGAACTAGTGAATGTAGAAATGAAGAGGAGGAGGGGAGCAAAACTAGAACATGGAGGACAGAGGTGGAAGGGGAGAGGAAGAGAATGAGAACGAGGGAAACATAAAGGAGCAGGGCAAGCATGCGTATGTGTGCTTTCGTAAGCTGCTGCAGTAGCCTGCTTTTCACTACTGCAGATGATCAATCAACTAGCCCTGCTTTTAAACACGGGCAGATCTTCACACACACAAACAGCTGCAAAACTGAACATGGCTAGTCATTAACTACATCCTCAATACACATTTTTACTCACCGTCGACTTCTGTGTGTGCATATTGGACACATTTGTAAGCCTCAGCTGGCTTTCACAGCAGTATCTCTGTTGTGAGTATGTGTGTGTTAGAACGAAAGAGCTGCACTTTGATGATAAAATGCATCCTCCTCCATGCTACTTCCTGCAGCTTTGATTTCTATTTACAGTCAGACTCATACACACCTTTACCTACTGAAACAAACATGTAGTAGGGATGGGTACCGAAACCCAGTATTTAATCGGTCCCGGGGCTAAATTATGAAAGCTTAAACACAGTTTATGTCTTAAGTGGAGGAGAACAGTTGGGAGAAAATCCGATGTGTGTCAATATATTGTCTTAAAGTGACAGACTGGCGCTTGGGCCATCAAAATGCACAGAGAAAATCACTCCCAGCTCTTAATCTGAATAACGTTATAGCTTTAATAAGCATTAACCTATCAATACTGTACATACACTGAAAACTATGCAGTGTTCATTTACATTTAACACTAAAAATGCCTGCACACTGGTGCATTTACAAATTGATGTTTTATATTCATTTCATTAAATATTTATTTTACATTTCAGAATATAAAGCAATGTTAATTCCGCTCTTAATTTGTCATATACAGGGCTTAATTTGTGCCGGAACAAGTCGGATCCTGATCTGGCACCTCCGAATTTGTCCGAAATCTGATCCGGCACCTCGGCTTAATTTGTGCCGGAACAAGCCGGATCCTGATCCGGCACCTCCGAATTTGTCCGAAATCTGATCCGTCACCTCATTTGACAGACCCCCTCCTCACGTGCCAATGCACGTTTGTGTAGCGTGCATATATTTCATGAAAAAAACTTCTATTATGAGCAGGCTTGCCTAGCATCTACATTTGAAACAACAAACTTGAGCGCTCAAAGAGATGCAACGTGGCTGCTCTCACAAACCTGAATGCACGGATCCAATACTGATAGACGTGTTTTCTTTCTCAGATGTTTACATTTAGTTAAGACAAAACCGACTGTGCTTACGAGGATAATCGCCAGGACGGCCATTTTGATGTAATTTTTTGTGTGTATTTGGCCGCGTAAGTGAAACAAGCTGCGAAAAATAACTCAATTTGGTACTCGCGAGGCGGCGCGATATGCGCGCTATGGTCGTGACTGTGAGTGCATAGAAAACCCCCTTTGGAGCACGCGAGTATCGAATGGCTTAAACTTAAAAAGATGTGCAAATTATAGAGTTTTGTGACGATGCAACAATGACTCGATTAGGCAAGTGAAAATTCTGTCGACTGTCCCGAAACCCGAGCAAAAGTCTTGTATCGCAGCGTGCAGTAGTGCAGACGAGATGCGCTGTTGTGAAGCCGCTTTGAGAGTGAGAGAAGACGCGGTACAGCTGAATTACTCATGCTGTTTTCAAGTGACTGATTTAATCTGATAGTATGTGTGGATTTATTTACTTATCTAACCTACATGCTCTATTGAATATGTTTGCAGGAATTTCCCTCATTAAACTCGAAAGCAGATTAAACATAATTATATTATACAGAGAATTAATGGAAAAAATCCATGACTTTTCCAAAACTTTTCCAGGCCTGGAAATGGCTGTTTTAAAATTTCATGACTTTTCAAATTTTTTCATGACCGTAAGAAGATGCACGCTGTTAATCACGTAAGCTGGTCCTCCATTGCGCGAATGCTCCGTTACCTCTCCCTCCTCTAATCATGCCGGATCCGTCACCCCACTTTGTTCCGGGACCTCGCAATTTACAAATTAAGCACTGAATGAGAGGTAGAGTTGAGTGTCATCAGCATAGCAGTGATATGAAAAGCCATGTTTCTGAACATTTCTGAAGATGTGACAGAACCTAGTGATGCCATGTAGACAGAGAATCACGTTTTCAGGGGAGCCCATGTCTTATTAAGGGGAGCCGAGCTCCCCCGTAGTTCGCACCCTGCCCATCCCTACGTACACATACTGTCATGTTGGACTGTCATGTTGTGTCCCTCGCAAAAGCGAGTGATCCTGTATTTTTTTTCTCTTTCTGTCCAGAAGAATTTTATTTTATTTTATTTTGTTTTGTTTTTATTTGGTAACACTGTATTTTACATTGTTCATGTTACATGTTACATGTACTTATAGTAATAAAAATAAATTATGCATAATTACATACAACTAACCCTAACCCAAACCCTCATCCTAACCCTAACCATATACAGTACATACATGTAGTTAATTAATATTACTCAGTACTTAAATGTTTATTTACACTGTAACAAGGACACTGTCAAATTAAGTACCCATTTACTGTATTTATGTATTTTAGTTGTAAGAGCAAAAACAGACTACAAAAAGGTGAAAAGGTTAATTGCGAATTTTTATCTTCCAATTCAAACCTTTTTCTCGCAATTTTGAGAAAAAAAGTCAGAATTGAGAGATATAATAGAATTGCGAGATATAAATTCGCAATTTGAAGAAGTAAAGCATGAACTGTGAGATACAAAAACACAATTGCGAGAATGTCACAGTGGTAAAATAAAAAGTCATGATTACCTTTTTTTACTTTTTATTAACAAAAAAAAAGAATTGCGAGTGACCCAGTGGCATATGAGCAATCAGAATAACATATCAGCTTTGTTTAATCTAAATTTTGTGATGTGATGTTTTCTCAGTAGTCCTGATTTAATGACAGGCAGTTAACTGGCGCTGGCCACTGTAGGATTACTGCTTACTGCTTGCACAGTTGTTCAGTCCACTGCCAACATTACCAGCTGGCAGAAGCTTTTTCTTGGTCTTAAAGTTGGTTCACAGAGCCAATTCTTTTCTCATACTGCAGCCATGCAAAACAAACTCTTTAAATATGATTATCTATTTCTAAAAGTGTGGGGTAATGTCAGTTATAATGCTCTGAAGATACCAATATAATATCTATAACTGATATAATGAAAACTGGCTGCTATGCTAGTGTTAGATTGTTTCAGCCTTTCGACTTCTGAGAAATCTGAGTTGCTTTGTGTTTAAATAGAATATAGAACTACTATTAGATTTAGTCTGCAAATAATTACCAGGACATTGGACACTTATTTAATTTCATTGTTCCTTCTCACATGCTTAGATGTTTAGCCGTGGTCATCCATTTTTTCAGTGTCTGAAATTCTCTTTAGTGTCAGTTGAATGCGAATGTTGGTTCTGACAAAGGGCTGTGGTTGCAATACTCCCCTGAGTGTCTCTCTATCATCTCCAAAACTCTAGTTCTACATTTTAGTTTCACGTCGCAGATTTGACATCAAGACGCCAATGAAGCTTGACAGCAGAGAGACAGACTCTCATGACCTCTGAGCAGAATTTGCTTCTGGTCACGGAGTGGTCACTGGTCACAGCGGACAGTCTGAAAGAGTTCATGTTGAATCTGCATTTGAGTAGTTGACAAATAACAACATGAACTTGTTTTTTTTTCCAACATCAGGATTTTCTTTAAAAAAATGAGCGAAAATATGCAAATATGAATAATACTATGCTACTACTAGTATTACTATTAGTTCATCTACATTTTAGTTTCACGTCGCAGATTTGACATCAAGACGCCAATGAAGCTTGACAGCAGAGAGACAGACTCTCATGACCTCTGAGCAGAATTTGCTTCTGGTCACGGAGCGGTCACTGGTCACAGCGGACAGTCTGAAAGAGTTCATTTTGAATCTGCATTTGAGTAGTTGACAAATAACAACATGAACTTGTTTTTTTTTTCCAACATCAGGATTTTCTTTAAAAAAATGAGCGAAAATATGCAAATATGAATAATACTATACTACTACTAGTATTACTATTAGTTCATTTTAATATATTTCAATATTTAAAATGGTTGTTTTAATTAATTCTGCATCATTTAGTACTACTTCCAGTTTGATATATGTATCAAAGCTCTCGCTCTCTCTCGCTAGTATTATCATTATAATATATTATTTATGCTGTATGTAATTTATAAAAAATTTGAGTAATACTGTTTTTTATTTTAATTTGAACTTTTTTTAAATTCCACACCATTTAGTACTACTTATTGTTAATATACTACTAATATACTAATTGTTATTGTTAATATAATATTTTCTGTGTGTGTGTGTGTAAAATAATTTAATTATTTATACTGTACAGTATACAGTATAATACACACAAATATGAAAATATGAATAATACTATAATACTACTAGTTTTACTATCAGTTCATTTTGATATATTTTACAATTAAAATGTTGGGTTTTTAATTAATTTTGCACCATTTAGTACTACTTCCATTTTGAACCAATACTGTTATTAGTTCTCCATCATACTTTGTATTACCAGTTCCACTGCTTGTGCACGTGTTGCCAATGTACAGCTCTTACTTGGCAGATTCCTGAGTCGTGACTGCACTGGCTATTGGCTGCCTGCTCCGTGCCAATCTGTGACTTCACTACTGGCACACAGAGTGAAGACAGACAAAGAGGAAGAGAGCGAGAGAGTGAGCGAGACCAAGAGAATAACACCATGGATTAGTCTGTAGAAGATTTCTGTTTCTGGACACACCTTAGCGCTGCCATGCGCAGCTGTTTCCATAGCAATGTTATGTAATAAGAGAGAACCGTGGAAGGCCAGAGAAGACACCACTCTCTCTGCTTTTCTTCCTGCTTATATTTTACTCCCTATGGTTCGCCGTCTCCCTCGGTCTACACTCACATATAGTCACTTATTTTAATGTTATGGAGGAGAGGAATGTTTAATCATAAATATGGACCAATATGAGCGGCTACATTGGGCTGGAACGACATGGAACCGCATTGACACCTTAAAAAAAAGACATTTATTTGCATTTTGCGTGTTGTTGTTGAAAGTTCATGCATGCACCAGTCTAGGTTGATGTTTTTAACAGAAGCCTCTTATGCTCACCGTGGCTGCATTTATTTTAGTAAAAATAGTGAATAATTGTTTTCTATTTTAATATATTTTAAAATGCAATGCATTTCTCTAATGGCAAAGCTGAATTTTCAGCATCATTACTCCAGTCTTCAGTGTCACATGATCCTTCAGAAATCATTCTAATATGCAGATTTGCTGCTCATATGTATTTATATATATTTACTTATATTTATCATATATATTATTTAATTTAATTAAATTTTTTTAAAGCAGACTTTAACTATTATTAAGTATCTTGGCAGTTCTTTTTTGTGGTTTTTCTTTCCTAAGGCATGAGTTAGAATCTGGCTGGCCTCTTACCCTGATCTTCTGCTTCTCCGCATCATTTCCTGTACGCTCTCTAATATCACTAAGAGTTCCAAAAGGACTTAAAATAGCAGTGTGAGCTTCTGTGCTTGTGTCTACATGTGTCCAGGAAGTTATGTCTGTGTTAAAGGAACCATTGTGTCGACCGGACACCAGGTTAAAAGCGTGTTTCAGGAATAGATGCACGTTAAGTGAAGTGTGTTTTTGTGTGTTGATGTTAGAATAAGTGTGTTTCAGGGTGTGTGTGTGTGTGGTTAATGTCTATATGGAGGTGAAGGAAAGGATGACTTTCTGTAAAAGACTGCAGCACAATAATGATAATGGAAGTGATGGCAGTGGTACAATATTTACACAGGTAGAAAACCTCTATCTCTTTTTCTTACACACATGAACATTCTGCTTCTGCTGTGTGTGCTGTGAAGTTGCTCTTTATCTTGAGAAAGCCACACACATGCTGGTTGCCACATAAGGACAGGTGGGAAGAACGACAACAGAAAGTGAGTGAGAGAAAGAGGCAGTTTAGGCCGCCATGCTCTCAGTAATGGACGGAGACTGTGTGTGTGTGTGTGTGTGTGTGTGTGTGTGAGATAGTGAAAGACTGCACCAGTGTGTTCTGCAGTAGTAAAGAGTGGAAGAGGTTTTCCATGTTTCTCTTACTCTCATTTTTCTTTCAACACAAATGTAGCAGTGCAAGTGGGGACTAATAGGAAAAAGCATTTGTGGGGGGAAAAAAGGGTGCGGTGGGGAAATGTGAGGATACAGGGGAAACACGGGTGCTTGGTAACAAGGAATGGAGAGGATGAGTGGAGGGAGAGGGAGTGACCGTCAGCTGTGTTAAGAACAGTGGAAGCAAACAAATGAAATCTTGAGAATGGAAACTAAAACAAATATTTTTACATTTTCTAACATACGAGTGGCATAAAACTTGCCATTATGGTGCTATGTTGCTATGTGGTTGCTAAAGTGTTCTGGGTTAGAGTTAGGATTTTTGGTGCATTGCTATGGAGTTGGAGTAATATTCTGCCTGTAAATTGTTTTTTTCTTTTTCTTTTTTAAGTTGTAAATAAAACAAAAGATTATTGGAGTTAGGACTGGGAAAATAAATCGATGCATCGCAAATCGAGAAATGATTCAGTATCGATTCTGAGATTTTCCGAATGCATCGCGATTCTTTCTCAAGTCGAATCTGAGCTTAGTTTTGAACAGCAGATGGCGCTGCATGCTTTAGAAACAGCCGTACTCTGCTTGGTTCCAAATCCTTACACTAACTTGAACCTAAAATAATCATTCATAAAATTTGAAAAGGTTGAAGCGAATTACAAGGGTGTTCACAGTGGGCTGTGTTTACATTAATCTCATTATAAAAGCATTCTGAGCCGAGGTGAAATTACAGACTCAGCCGAATGCACAAGCGCTCTTCAGCACTCTTCTTCATGAGCATTTGAGTGTGTGGTTAAAAACTAGATTAGAGTGCCATCTGCTGTTAAAATCTAAGCTCAGAATCAATTCCAGAGAGAATCGCGATGCATTCGGAAGATCTCAGAATCGATCTACGAATCGATTCTGCATCGATTTATCGTCGCTGCCCTAATTGGAGTACATTTTTGATCAATAGAATTTCATTTCCACTTCATTTCCACTTCAAGATGTCACGTTTAATTCATGACTTGCCGTTTCTTTGTAATTCTTTGTGAAATTTACAAGCAATTTCGGAGTGAAAATAATTTCCAAGTAAATCCTACACCAAAAATTTTTATATGACTTGGTCACTCCTTTAATATAAATATAAAGGATATTTAACTTGTTTTATTCTCCGCCACATGAAAACCTGGGCATATGAATGCTTTAAAGGTGACATATCATGAAAATCTGACTTTTTCAGGTTTTAAGTGCTATAATCAGGTCCCCGGTGCATCTACCAACCAAGGAAACGTGAAAAAGATTAACCCAATAACTTTGTTTTGGTAAGCCTTTTTCTGCAAGCGTCTGATTTCGCTCCCTTGGTGACGTTGCAAAGGGATCTCATTATATTACCGCCCCTTAATCTGTAAGTTTCCACCCATGGCGCCATCATTGAGTTTTCGCAAGCGACAATGGTGTACCAGTTCTGATGCCATGGTGAAAGTTTGAGCAAAACATACTAACTGTTCTGCCTTTGTCTGCACAGACGAGCACAGAACACTATTTAGATCTAAAATAAACATGCAGTTTATTTCCCAGCAGTTTACCTTCACAGACATAACTGTTAAACTGTTTTTGTAACTCGTGTGTGTATTTTTAACGTAAACTTGTGTGTGAATGAGAACTTAGTTTAGTACTCACATGCTGTGACAGCCGCTTTCTGTCCGTGTGCTTCGGATGTGTGCGCTCAGAAAAC
>NW_015544143.1:238556-244081 GCF_001515605.1 Sinocyclocheilus anshuiensis | reverse complement strand
CCCAGCAGTTTACCTTCACAGACATAACCGACTGTTTTTGTAACTCATGTGTGTTTTTAACATAAACTTGTGTGTGAATGAGAACTTAGTTTAGTACTCACATGCTGTGACAGCCGCTTTCTGTCCGTGTGCTTCGGTCGCCGTGATTTTGCCAAGTAAGACGTGTTCCTGGATCAACATCTTTTGTTTATCCTAGATCAACATTACTGTCCAAAAATATAGACTAAACCCAATCCCTACCCCTAAACCTAACCTTACCCATAATTTATTCCTAAAATCAGTGTGAAATGATAGCTGATTAACAAGGGTGTAGAAACACCTAACCCTGATCGTAAGCCTAAAACAGATATTTCCTGAAAAGTTATCCCTCCATTCTGATTGGTTAATTGGAATGTTGTTCCAGGATCAACAAGGATGTTGATCCAGGAACATGTTGTACTTGGTGAAATCACGGTCACCGTGTGCTTCGGATGTGTGCTCTCAGAAAATCGTATATCAGAAGTTTAAACTCATATGGTTTAAACCGCATGATTTCAGTGCGATAAACATGATAATCAGAACCATAACATATGTTTTTAGCAGGTCCGAGCTGTAATGGCGCAGCTCTATTTTGGAAAAAGGGACGGGGAGCAGCAGCTCATTTGCATTTAAAGAGACAGGCCCGAAAAACAGCGTGCTTCTGCTTCCACTCAAAATAGGCATTTTCAAAATGAAATTATAAATGATCTGCAGTATTTTGAGCTGAAACTTCACAGACACATTCTGGGGACACCAGAGACTTATGTTATATATAGTAAAAAGGGGCATAATTTGTCTCCTTTAAGTAACAACCAGTGTCGGAATTTAAAATTCTGCCCCCAAAATTGTGATTTTTACCCTTCTGAGGGGATATTTCCTCTCTGAATATATAAAAACACATACATGTTTTTCATTAATCTGAATTTCTTCAAATGAATCAGGATTTACTGTAACTTTAGATCAATCCATTAATGCATTGTTGCTGAATAAAAGTATTAATTTCTTTAAAAAAAATCTAATTTTTGAGCCACATGATTTTGGTTTTCATTCATGTCTGTAGCACAAATAGTGCAGGTCAGGTTACACACAAACCTGAAATGCCTTGAGTTAAAGGCTAATTTAAATCTATAACCTTAAATAAGAGCAATAATAATCGTATTGTCTGCATTAGCAGTGACTAAGACTTAAAAAGAAAGCCAAGTCAAGGAGGAAGAGAATACCATTAAGGAATGTATTATAAATACTAACAAATTATGTAATATCTTCTTCCCAGAGGTGAAAATGAACCCTTTTTGCAGTCTGTAGCCGCGCTGATCAGATCAAACCCTCACACAGAAGCTCGATATGAGAAGTTAACAAAAAAGAAACCTATTCCAGCACTTTGACGCAAACAAGAGGCCTATTTTACAAATTCTGGTTCAAGAAACAAGATTTGTGATACCAGAACCCTGTCGCACTCCCCAAACAAACACCCTCACATACCACACAAATGCACTGTATTCCCAGATGCACAGGCCTGAGTGTACAGCATTGAATAATGTAGAGTTCGGCTGCGTATCAGCATGACCTAGATTCAGCTCGAACGAAAAGCTGGAGGATTCCTGTGCTGTTTTATCGCAGAAACCGGTTGATCGCACATGCCGACAACATGAGCAACACGTAGAGGACATGCTAATGAGGTAGACTTTATGTTGTCGACATAAACTGTGTGTAAGTGTGACACTGTGGTCAGTCAGAGAATACTCACCATATAAAAGATGGAGAGAACGGAGATCAATCGAAAGGGGACCCTTTATCTCTCACTTCTGGCCTGGTTGCCGCAGCAATACCGAGATTCCATCAATGACAGAGGGCCCGTTGCCGCGGTAACGGTTATGAATGAGAGGAGGCTGGTAACTGTGGAGACTTCGTAAAAGAGGAATCGCCGGTTGCTATGGTGATGCCGTGAATGGGGAGAGACCTGGTGCCGTGATGTTGGAGAGAGGCTTCCACGATCGTCATCCTCATCTTCATTTTTTTTTTAAAGCAAATGAGCGAGACAGAATCTATTCTTGGAAACATTTTTAAAGCATATACACATATGTATCTAAATGTATAATCAAACACATACATATATGCACATAAACTGTAGTCAATATTAGCCATTCACTAACTTCTACAAGACGCAGTCACACCCTTTCTCCCAAACGGCCGAATCAGGAAATACTCTCTACCTCTCAATCATTTTACAAATGTGGGTTATGATATGTCTTTTGAAGGCTCTTATTTTCTGATTATTATGTGTGATGTTACAAAAACAAGACCTACAGGGCAATAGAGGAGAGAAGGAGTGATAAACTGGTGTAGGGAAAGTAAAAAGAGAACCCCTTTCGGTCAATGTGTGTACTCTGATTGATTGTCAGGTTTTCCCCAGCAGACGGAGGCCTTGTCGCTCCTGTGAATCCCTCGCTCCCTTCCTCTATCTCACCCTGTCATCGTCCTCTCCCTGGGGCCGAGGGACTTTCTCTTTCCCTTTACCTCTCTCCGTTGCTCTGTCATTCTCAGGGATAACTGTGTGTCTTTCAGTCTGTCCTCTCCAGAGTTTACCAAATCACACTTTATTCCCTTCACAGGACTCTCCCGTTGGTGCTGAGAGAGAGGGCAGTGACTACCTCATCAAACACTGTGAGAAATACAGAGATTTATTGAGCAGTTAAGAGAATGAGGGTGTCTGAATCACAAATGGCACTGAAAACAATTTTACTTTTTTCTTACTAATTTGACAAACATTCTAAAATAACTCTAGCATGGTATATTTTTTAAATTTTGAATAAAGATTGCTGTTTTTAATTTAATAGTTTTTAACCATTTTATTGGCATTTCTCAATAATGGGTACACTTCAACTATGTATTCAGTATGAAACATTGGGAAATGCACATTACAGGTGCATCTCAATAAATTAGAATGTCGTGGAAAAGTTCATTTATTTCAGTAATTCAACTCAAATTGTGAAACTCGTGTATTAAATAAATTCAGTGCACACAGACTGAAGTAGTTTAAGTCTTTGGTTCTTTTAATTGTGATGATTTTGGCTCACATTTAACAAAAACCCACCAATTCACTATCTCAACAAATTAGAATACTTCATAAGACCAATAAAAAAACATTTTTAGTGAATTGTTGGCCTTCTGGAAAGTATGTTCATTTACTGTACATGTACTCAATACTTGGTAGGGGCTCCTTTTGCTTTAATTACTGCCTCAATTCGGCATGGTCTGTGTGTGGTGGCTCTTGATGCCTTGACCCCAGCCTCAGTTCATTCCTTGTGAAGTTCACTCAAATTCTTTAATCGATTTTGCTTGACAATCCTCATAAGGCTGCGGTTCTCTCGGTTGGTTGTGCATCTTTTTCTTCCACACTTTTTCCTTCCACTCGACTTTCTGTTAACGTGCGTGGATACAGCACTCTGTGAACAGCCAGCTTCTTTGGCAATGAATGTTTGTGGCTTACCCTCCTTGTGAAGGGTGTCAATGATTGTCTTCTGGACAACTGTCAGATCAGCAGTCTTCCCCATGATTGTGTAGCCTAGTGAACCAAACTGAGAGACCATTTTGAAGGCTCAGGAAACCTTTGCAGGTGTTTTGAGTTGATTAGCTGATTGGCATGTCACCATATTCTAATTTGTTGAGATAGTGAATTGGTGGGTTTTTGTTAAATGTGAGCCAAAATCATCACAATTAAAAGAACCAAAGACTTAAACTACTTCAGTCTGTGTGCATTGAATTTATTTAGTACACGAGTTTCACAATTTGAGTTGAATTACTGAAATAAATTAACTTTTCCACGACATTCTAATTTATTGAGATGCACCTGTACTTATTGAAACATATATTATTTTATATATATACTCTCAGAAAAAAAAGTTATCATTATGGTACTAATATGTACGTTTTAGATACTAATGTGTACATTTAAAGTACTTATATGTACCCTTTAGGGGTAAAGGTACAAATGTGTACCTTTTGAAAGGGTACCACCCCATTTTGCTATTTGTCCAACTGACAACTGAATAGCACTGCGCTAAAAAACACATCTTAGCAAACACACAGCTGTATCTGGATAACTATAGTTTTTTATGGGCAAGCACCACTCACCCTCACATTATGTTCTTCAGAAAAAATAAAAATGTAATTTAAAGTTTCATTTATCAATCATATAAATTTCACTATTTCTGTTTTGGTCAGTTGGTGTTAATGCTGTGTTCAAAAGAACATCCTGTTTCCTACAAAAGGCACTTTCTTTGACAGTTCACAACAAAGATTTCAAATAGATGTGGACAGGCCCGCTTTTCTATTCTAACCCGGACGCAGGGTCTGCAGCCTCTCTTCAAACTTTTGCACGTATACACACACTCACTGTCTCTTTCCCTTTCCATCTGTCTGAAACTTGCACACACTCCCTCCTTCTCTCTCACACACACACACGCTAGTCCACTGTTCCATTTACCGCAAGCCTTTTAGTGTGTAGTAGGATATCAGCGCAGTCAGCGGTGCTCTGTTATCCTGACTGCACTTACTGTACATAAAGTGTTCTTCACTGCCAGACCTGGAGGCAGTTTATTTCTTCCCGCATCTAAGTTTCCACTGTTCCACGAAATAAAGTGTAAACCGATATTGTATCAGCAGCCAAAGCACTTTAGTCCTGATCTCAAATCAGTTCTTTAAGTGTCAAATGTATATTTGCACCTGTTTTGGGCTTATTGATCATGCAAGATGGGTCATAAATAGGTGTATTTGTTACGTGAGACTGTAGATATATGTAAATGAATTACTGACAGTATTATCCAAATACTATCTAACCTTGGTTTGGTCAAAGAGGGAACGGTCTGCTGTTCTGTGATCAAGTTTTCCATTTAGGTTTGGTTGTGAGTATTTTAGACAGATCCTATAGGTTATTATTGAGTGTTGGCGCCATCTCATTCTCAAAAGAGTATTGTGACATCACAAAATAACTAATATAATTCTGATCATTGATCGAATTCGTCACAGTGTTCTTGCCAATTGAACGGATTAACAGGAAGTACTGAAAAAGCAGAAGACATTAGAGAACGAGTCAGGAAATGAGTTTGCTGCATTCTGTCCAGTCTCGCACAAGTCCATCCATTCTTTCTCTTTTCTTTTAGCTTACGTAGGTGTTTGCTGCATGTGATGGCAGAGCAGTTAAAGGCCTATTGACTGAGCCATTGGCTGCCACTTTATATCATAACCACTAATGAATGAGCTCTTAGCAACATTGGCATCGCTGCATATACAGGCAACAGCAGAAGAGAGTGCAAAAGTGATGGAAAAAGAGGTAGATAGATAGACAGACAGACAGATGGTTTGTTGATTCTTTATTTAAAAGCATTTACACACACACATACTGTATATATTTATATATATGTAAATATACAGTATATATATATATTTATATTTACATATAACCTGTTATATAATTTAAAAAATAAAATTACACTTCTTTATAATTA